>NC_142757.1:52096766-52256958 GCF_054948205.1 Urtica dioica subsp. dioica | reverse complement strand
TTCACCGGCGTTGACGAACTTCAATGATGGGTTTCAGGGAGAAATGAGAAGACATATATATATATATATATATATATATATATATATATATATATAACGTTAGTGGGATATATATATATATATATATATATATATATATATTGTGAAATGATAATGTAAAATAGTCAAATTTCCCCATCTATATCCAAGTCACTTAGCGCTCCTCATTTGATCCCATTCCAAATGAAACCCTTATCATAGTACAATATTAGAAATACAAATTGAAAAAGTCTGCAATGTCTTTTTCAATCAAGCATTGACCATGCCTTTGCAAGCTAGCCAGGATTATTCCTAGTAGAACTCGAGACTATTGCGTTTGACAGATGATAAACACTAATTATTAGATTACTCTTAAGACAGTAAGAAATTACGGGACCAAAAAAATAATATTATGGTGGATGTACAAAATTAAAAATAAATCATCGTAATTTTTTAATATGGATTATTAAAATATAAAATTTTAATTTTTAATAAAATAACCGAAGTTACATTGTTCACTATTATTAAATTTTTTGAAGTAAAAAGTTTATTGATATAGTAAAAAATATTAGTGAAATTTGTTGTAACTAGCCAAGTTTGTCATTCTTATTGGGGGAATAGCCCAAGTTTCATTTTATTAAGCAAATAGCTCATATTTTCGGCTCAGACCATAACGCCCTTGGTAAATTCGCGAATAGGTTAATTTAATTAACCTACTGGAGTGAGTTAGATTAATTAATTAACTTATTGGTTGAATATTAGTTTAGGTTCTGATTTTTTTGTGAGTAAAATTGATTTACTAAATGATTGAATTCGGAATTAGGTTAATTAATTGAATGCTTTGAATATCAATTGACTTAAGTTATGATTGGCGGATCTCGCCGGCGACGTTAGGGATCAGTAACGAGGATGGACGATGATTGGTGACGACGCGGCGGCGTGAAATGGATCGGCGGCGTGAAGTGGATCGGTGACGTGAAATGAACGAAGATGAGAACGAGTTTAGGTTTAGGTTTTGAGAAAATTGATTTTTGCTCTTATATATGAGGGTAATTTAGGTAGTGAAATATTAATTGGGCTATTCACTTAATTTATTCAAATTTGAGCTATTCTCTTAATATTGGTGGGTTGATTGGGCTAGTATGCTCACTCTCCCAAAATAAATATTATTGATACTTAATATTGCACATTATTTAACGTAGTTTTAGCGAAATTTAACTATTTTACAAATTTAAGAGTTTTTTCAATCGACTATTTAACATTATTTCAAATATGACTTACATTCATAAAAATTAAGAAAGTTATCAATAACAACTTCTTATTTATTTATACATTAAGTTGGGGTTACTTGGTTGGGGGTAGGTGGCAGGTGCTCCCCGCCCCATCGTCAAGTGGCTCCTCTATTTGGAAATTTGTTTGTTTTTTTTTTTTTGAAACATTTTTGTTGTCTTTGTTTGGCAACCTTGAGAACACGTCATGTTGATCAATTCATATATGCTTTTTGATCACCACTTGGGGTCTATATGATTCTTTCGGCGCTTAAAGCTAATTGTAAGTGTTATTAAATCCCGAAAGAAAAGTTCAACGAGGCTCCAAATTTGTACACGTATTATCACGATGCAAATCTTCCCATAAGCATATGAACATGAAGTATTATAATTATGATTGACAACAGATACGGTCCGTTTGGGTCCACTTATTCTGTTACTCGGACCCGATTTAAAATTAGAACCGTTTACCGGTTTTTAGAGCGGGTGGAGTATACTCACCAGGTGAACAAGTAAAAAGGTGTCGGACCCGTTACCCGTTTATATTTTTTGGGTACTGGATCAGGTAGACCCGATAGACCTGTTTACCCGTATGAAAAAATAAAATAAAAAACAACGACAACCAACAATTTTAATACAAAATAGAAATTCGAAACTTAAAAATTACAAAATAATGTATGTGTTTATGATTTAAGTTTTTTAATGGAAAGAGTTGACAATCGAGTTTGTCTTCATGGTTACTCCATCATAACTCTTGACGATGTTGCATCCTACAAAAAAAATCATTATAGCAAGATTACATGATACTCTAAACACAATTATTATTCCAAAAATACCTCTTTATCACTTGTATCTCCATCATCCCAATAATATATGTAGACATCGCCGGGAGTTTTCTCTTCTATAGTAAATAAATAAAAACCATAAAGACAATGAATATGTAAGTAAAATATTTGAAAATCATTCATTAAGAGACAATTTTACCTTTGGAAGGTATGATGAATGCCTCTAAACTACTAAGGGTGAAACGCTTGATTTTTATAGTAGTCAACACCTCTGGAAGCCGATCTAGAGTTTCCTTACCCATAAACGTGAAAAGAATCAAAGTAGAGAGTCTTCCACATCATTCTGGCATTTCAGAAAACTTCCCAAAAATAACCAAACAAACTTGCGGTAAAAAATAAGTCAACAACACACATAACAACAAACTCCCATTTTGACTATTTTTTAGGTAAGCACTTCTAGAGCAGTACTCATTATATAAAGTCCCAGTAAAAAATAAATTGACATTCCGGGCAGAGACTAGTAATAACAAATCAAAATAAATGACCAATTAACTACCTATCCCCTTGATTGCCTTAAAAACAGACTAAAGACAAAGGACCAACACAGAGGGAGGCACAAATCTGATCGATACACAACAACCATGAGCATAGAACCAAAACAGAAAGCAAGAACAAGAAGAACACAATCAACTACCATAAAATCCAGATTACACAAACCAAGAGCAAAATGGACCAAGAGGAGGGAGAAGCAGGAGAACCATCTTCATCGTCTTCTTCATCTTTATCATCAGGCTTTGCAGTGTCAGCATCATTATCTTCTTCATCATCTTCATCTTCTTCTTCTTAAGTATGAAGGGCATGTTGAGACGTAGAAGCACCATTAGGACGAGCAGCAAGAGTCATCACCTTGATTAGTCCTTCACAAATAACTTTTCGGCGACTAGGCATATACCTAGATAGCAGGGCCACATCAAGAGTATCAGTACCTAAGCAGAAAGATCTCACAGTAGAAGGCCTGACAATGTCCCGAGCATGTTTCCCTTCAAATAGCGTGTGGCTGAAAGTCAGCTTTCCAGGAACAACTCCCACCGCGTCAAAGTCACGCAAAATGTCCTTCTTTTTTTTACCAAGAATGATCCCAGAGATGAGAGAGAGAGATCATATGGGAAGCTTGACAACATAAGACTCGGCATGCTGGACTAGGTGCTCAAAGATAAACTCTCCAAAATCAAAGGAAAAACGAGTACCTATTTGATATAGGAGGTTGGCAAGAACAAGTGTCACACCAGAGCCATGAGTGGAAGAGGTTCAGTTTGCAATTCCAATTCCATGTGAATACTTGGCATCGAGGAAGGCAAAAGGCAGAAGTCCCTTCTTGGGTCAGTCCTTCTTATCGTCTTCTGACAGCTCATGAACAATAGTCTTCATAGAGGGCGGACAATCAGCATTAACAATCCTACCACGACCTAGATAATCATTGATCACAGCAGGAGAGATGTTGAAGCAGTGGCTTCTCACAAACACTTTCTTGAAGTTCGGACTATCAGACATGTTGAAGCCGGAGGGTAGGTTCACTATGAACTCATTTGCCAACTTGGGATAGTATGAGCCAATCCCAATGACAATCTTGAGAAGCTGAGCATCACTCAAAAGCTCTATGATTTCACCAATATTCTGAGCTTCTTCAAACAATTCCCTCTCCGGGTAGATCTTCCGGCGATACACATGCTTCCATTTTATCACATTTTCTTCAGCGTTGAAGGGCACATTGTCCAGAGGAGTAGGGGGCACATTCTTTGGAAGCTTCTTCCCAACAATGGACAACTTCCAGACTTAGAAGACTTAGCAGCAAGCATCTCTTCTTACTCTTCCTCCCAGATGTTGTCCAAGATCTCAGTAACTTCTTCCTCGACAACCTTCTTTCTACCAGGATTATTTTTCACAAACTTCTTCTTTTTCAGTCTCACCTTTTCTTTCTTTTTCTTCTTCTCTACACCTTTTTCTTTCCATTTCTCACTAGTTTTCTTCTTCTTTGTTAGCAGAGAAGATAACACAAACATCATCCTCATAAACAACTTTCCTCTTTTGAGAGAACTTCTTACCAGAACTAGGCACAAAATCAACAAGAGCCTCTACTCGTCTTTCTTCAGCCTCTTTCTCTCCTCTCCATAGCAACATGTTCTGAAAGAGGAAGGGCATCTTTCTCGACATGAGGAGCAGCAGGCTCCAAAAAAATCTCACCCAGCTGATCAACAACAACATGGGATAACCCAATAATTCTTCCGATAATATCAGCACTAGGAGGATCAGTAGTGTCCAAGAGAGATTCCAAGTTGTCAGACACTCAAATGATTGTAGCTTTGTTTATGGGTTTTCATTGTCATTCCTTTTGTAATTTGTAGATACTGGTTGGTAGTGGAGACAACAATGGTTTATTTTTGTAACGTGTGATTTTAGTGAAACCACTGCAAGTATGTATGACTCAACGATTTTGCTTAAACAAATACCACAAAATTTTGTCTCAAAAAACTCAATGTAAAAAAACCGTCTCACCCATCTCCTAATGTATGTTTCTTTGAAGTTTCGAAACAATGTATTAGGATCATTTATAATTCCGCTTCAGCTTTATTATTTTTGTAGGGTCTTCGGTGATTTATCTTTACTTTGTTGGGTCATTGATGTTGTAAATAAGAAACATAATAAATTTTATATATTAAACGTCTGAATAAGTATATAAGAGCAAGTTGCGGAGGAGCAGCCGATCCCGAAGATGGCGTGGGAGGAGTAGCCTTCGCATGAAATCCAAGCGTCATTTTCGACAAAAAGAATAGTATGATCTTCGCCTTCACAGTATACAACGTGCTTGATTTAGTTTGTTGCAGTTTTCCTTTTTTTTTTTTTTTTTTTTCACAACTTTGGAGACTAGAACACCGGTTGTGTGTGTGTGTTTATATATATATATATATATATATATATATATATATATATATATATATATATATTCTAAATGTAACTCGTATGACTCTGTTTTTGCCTTTGCCTTGGGAGCAACCAGTGTTAACAATGAGAGTATTTCTGCCTAGTGCAAGTGAGTTCATATAAGTATAGCTTTATTTGATTTCTTTGTTTTGTTTTCTTGATGTATAATTTTTTTTTTTTTTTTTCGCATTCTAGGTGTTCCTTGCGGACCTCAAGCATTTGATAGTCGCAGCCGAGTAGGCAATTCAAGTTCACAACAAAAAGTAACAGGTTTTTCTCTGATCCTCAATATTTTTTTTTTCAAGTGAATGACCAATATATGATGAATAAACTGAAGTGTGATAAAAACGGGCCTTTCTTGCAAACTGTTTAAATTATTCGCACTTCATTGGTTCAAAAAATGGGCATTTCTTGCGAACTGTTTATATGTAAGGTACGCACAAACATGTTAGATTCTGATTAAGTTTTTTCTTTCATGAATAGTGTTTGTTTCAAATTAATATACTTATCTTGTTCGTGAATGGTTTGTCAATGGATAAGTGCCAAGCGTTGACGTATGTCATCGCCGGAGCAGCGAGCTTGTCGTTCATCGATTCAAGCTTCGTAGTTCTCTGCTACGAGGCTGCACTTGGACTGAAGTTCAAGTATGATATTTCATTGATGTTTTTTTTTTTTTTTTTTTTTTTTTTTTTTAAATGACATTACACATTCTTTGCATATTTTACTTTAACTAAAAATTTGTACTTCATGACAGTATATTTTATGGCAAGTTGAAGAGTTCTTATTAGATTGTATTTAGTATTTTTATCTGTTGTATTAAATTATAATAATTAAAATTGGGAGATATATTACCGTAAGACTATAACGAGACTTTGTAGTCTATTCTTGTAATGCAATTTCGTAGTTAAATAAAATTCGGTATGACTTCAATAAAACTTGGAAGTCTAATACATAATTTTTTTGAATAAAATAAAATTACTTTTTAACGATGTAGTTTTAACTGATGAGATCAATAAACACTACATGTATAAATTGTAGTAACATGTTTTCACTACTGTTTTATAAGCTTAACAAACTACGAAAAAAAACAAAGAGAAAAGACTCAATTGCGATAGATGTCTGTCGCAAAACCGTAATCGAAGTAAAATGACTACAACTTTCTGTCGTAGTTGCTAAGCTTTTTTCTGGCAGTGATGAGAGAGATTGCAATCTTGTAGTCAGATTGGGCGTGGAGGTTGCAATGACCAAAGTCCTTCGCCATCTTGAGACCCCGCAAAATAGCTAAAGCCTCGGTTGCAAAGGGATTAAGAGATCGAGTGAAAAGAGCAAATAAAGTGTTTGGGATCCAATCCTGCAACATATCTGAAGATGTCGCCGACACCGTGAAAGCTGCATCAACGTTGAAAATGTTAGAAGTAGTTGAAGGAGGGAGCCAACACTGTTGTCGCTATATTTCCACTCGACAAGCAGTGACGGATCTAGAAAAACTTATCAGGGGGGCAAATTTGAGAAAAAAAAATCAGGGGGGCCAATTTGAAAAAAAAAATCTCAAGTGGGGCTAATTTGTAAATTTTTAGGGCAATTTTTTAATTTTTTTTTTTAAAAAATGGGCTAAAAATGTCAAAAAAAAATTTGAGGGGGGTCATGTGACCCCCTAGACCCTATGTAGATCCGTCGCTGTCGACAAGTGTACGTGTATCAATCCCCACATAGAGTAAACAAATACAATCGAGTTGTTCTAACGGATATTAGGCGTCATAAATGTCCGTTACCGAAACACCCTTACCCTTTCTTCATAGTGTGAGCGCTTTCACACATATAATAACGTTGTCAACGATTTGACGACCTTCCATGCTTTGATTGTCCGAGATAGCATGTATCTTAGTATCCCGCAAATATGAATTTTCGTGACTCCCATACACATTATACGATTTTTAATTTTTTATAAAGTTTTGGATTTTTTTTTGTGATGGTTTTTTTTTACTCATTTTTTGCTCCTTTTTAAACTTCCATGTCACTAAAAAAATCAATAATACTAATAATAAATATTTCAATGATTTAATTCTGTTTAATGAACATTATTAGCATTAAGACGAAAAAGAAAATGTAGAACAATGACACAAGTGATATATTATCCCTTACTTGCTGAACACCTCAATATTTGGTATTATTTGATAGAGATTTTGACACCAATAATATCATTTGTTTGATGATTATCAAAAATCAATCAAAATCTAATATTGACATATCTAATATCAAATTGATCACGAATTAGTTTATTCTATGAAACATTTGATCACAAAATAATTGATTTTGTGGCACATTTAATAATAAATGTGTCAATATTTAATTTTTAATTTATTTTTAATAAGTGGCAAACAATTGATATTATTGCTGTTCCTGCTTAAACCTGGCTTGGCGGGAGATACCGCGTCTCCCGCTCCCGCCAAGCCCGGACTCCCGTTACATGGCCAAACGGGAGTCCCGTCCCGTTGACAAACGGGATGGCTGTCAACGGGACGGTAACGGGAGTCCCGCCTAACGGGATTCGGACCCCGTTAGGCGTAAAAAAAAGAAAAAATATTAAAAAAAATGATTTAAATGAATTTAAATAATTATATACAAGGACTTAATTAAAAAGATTTTAAAGTAAATGGGTAAAAAAAATAATAAAGAAAAATGTGAAATTAAAAATGGGTCTCCTAAAAAAATATCGAAGCACATGAATGTTTCTTGTGCTCGATTTCTATGTTGAATCCAAACAGAGTAGCAGGTGAACCAATCCCAGTAATGTCTCTCTTTGTTAGAACAAATTCAAGACTTTGCTCAACACTTTCTTCATATTCGTTATCTTCTGCATTCTACGAAACCCAAAACAAACAGTACATATTTTAAACAAGCTCAAGCACTCTCTAATTGTCTAAAACATTTAGAATTAAAAAAAAAAAAAAAAAAAAAAAAAAAAACTCTAACTTGTATGAGTTCCACCAAAAAGTGAACATCTTTAGTGTAAAGCTCGGCCGATAGACTCGTGATCACTTGGTGAAGATCCTAGGTCAGTGGGTTTGATTCTTCTCTGCCTATGGAGAACTTCAATTTGTTCAATGTGAAGCATAGCTTCTGATTCAGCGATGGTCTGAGAGGAAAACGACATCTTTCTTGTGAGCAACAACGATGAGCTCAGATTCATGTTTAGAGGGAAATGAAGAAATGCAGAGAGAGCGTAGAAGAAAGAGAAAAGTCGGTAATGGCGGTGAAAAGATTTAAATAACAAAAAATTAGCTACGTAGCCAACATTAAGGCTAGCAATTTGGTTTTAGCCAACCTTTCGTTAATGTTCTGTAAATAGCCACATTGCTTACGTGGCAGCTTATTAATTGAATTTTTTTTACATGTTTACCCTTATTAATTAAGCTGACTAATTAAAGATTTTTTTTAAAAATTTGAATCTTTCCGATTTGGAAAGAGTATTTAACGAGTATTTCAGGATTTTATGGTAGTGTGATTTGCGTTGACTTTAGTTAAGTTTGTTTCTATTTTAGTGGCTATTAATTATAGAATAAAATCAGTAAATATATTCTTTTATTTACTGAATATTAGGTGATTCAAATCAGCGAATCATCCTCGATTTTTTGAATTTTTTGTCCGCCAAAACAATTTGATTTTCAGCGTGTATTTGCATTCAAAAATTCTGAAAAATTATTCTTCCTTTTCGCTCATTGAATCTGGTAAGGATGTCGGTTCTCATAATTTTTCACGTTATATGTTGTCAATTGATTTGTCAGCTTATTTACAATACAAATAAACTGTAAATAAAGTTTGTATTTACTGTCTATTAACAGGATTCCAGTAAATAACGTGTATTTTACTCACAAATTTGATTGTTAGAAGCAAAAACAGATTTTATGCAGATTGTAAATGAACCAGTATATTTAACATGACATCAATTTACATATAAATGAATCAATTTACAATTTACATGACTCTTATTTACAACTCAAACACGCACAAAAAAAAAAAACTTTCATTTTGTATTCTTTCTTATTGGATCTAAAAACCAGAGCGATCAACCATTTTTTCCAATCTTTTATTTCTCCTAATCGAAGTGGAAACCCTAGAGATCGGCGATGGAGGAGAGGCATCGCGAGGACGATCGGAGCGAGACCTGCGACTACACGTCGGAGGACGAAGGGACCGAAGATTACCGGCGAGGAGGCTATCACGCCGCGAGGATCGGAGATTCTTTCAATTTCCGATCGGTAGGGGCTATTTGAAAGCTTACCAGGCTACTAAAAGAGAATCCGATGGTCGTAAATTAGCAAGAGAGCATTCGGAAGAAATCGAACTGGGAAGCGAGGCGGTGAATGTCACAACTGATTGTTTGTTCGCTATTCTCGTTCGCCACCTTCGCCTCAAACTTTGTTCAATCATAGGAATTCTAGGTTTTTTTTCTTTTTTTTGTTTCGGGATTGTGGTTAGGGTGAGAAGCTAACAAATTAATGAATTTTAATTTGTTTCCAGGAATAGCGCGACAATTATGATGACCAAATCTTTGTAATTATGTTTTATTATTCAGTTTAAAATGAGCGGGATATTTATTGAGGTCTGTTTGGTCTTTTAATTAGTTGTTAATTGGTGGTCGTGGTTATTTACTGAAAATTAACAAAAGGTTGGCTAAAAATAAAACCTGTATAATCAAATGGCTATTCACCTATATAACCCTTTAAATAATTATATACAAGGACTTAATTGAAAAGATTTTGAAGTAAATGGGTAGAAAAAAATAATAAAGAAGAATGTGAAATTAAAAATGGGCCTCCTAAAAAACCTCACCGACCCCTAAAAAGGTGCGACGGCGAGGAAAAAGAGCACCCCTTTCCTCGTTAATTATTTGAAAATCTATCCCGAACAAGGGCCGGGATATCCCTTAGTTATACAAGTTAGTCTAACCATTTATGTTTACATTTGCGAAATCAACTTCAAAACCGTCAAGAATATCGAAGCACATGAATGTTTCTTGTGCTCGATTTCTATGTTGAATCCAATCCTTACCACACGTCAATGCTTCGACCATCTCCGGTTTCAAGCTACATCTTCTATCGTCGATGATGCGGCCCGCACTACTAAAAGCCGCCTCAGATGACACAGTTGAAACAGGGATTGTGAGGATGTCTTGTGCCATAGACGACAAGACCGGGAACCTCCTCGCATTCTGTCTCCACCAAACCAATAGGTCGATGGCTTCGTCATCCGGTTTGACCCACTCGTTCCGATCGTACTCTTGGATCTCCGGATGGGACCGTGTGTCGGTTGCGCTCGACCTCGTCTGACTTGTCTCAGCTTCTTGTTGTTGAGGCGATGGGCTGTAAGCGGGCGCATTGACGAAGACATTCGTGTATATCAGTCTTCTTGGATACTGCGTCTGTGATTGAGATGCTTGTGCTCGATATTACGGTAGGAGTTTCGCATCGTATACCCTGAAAAGATCATAAAAAGCTTGCACGATCCTCGCGAGATTAAGTGCAACGTAATCTTGGTCCTCGAAATGGTTTCTAATGTACTTAAGAATTTTTTTTAAACCACCAATTTTACATTGGACGTCTAGAATGGCTCCAAAACCGTGTAGTAATGGGACCTTTCCAGCCCCCCAATATTTTAGAAACTTGGCTCTCATTGCTTGAATACAATCTTCAAAAATTGTTTCGTTTTTATATTTATCAAGATGCACAGCAATTGCGGTCATAGTATGAAGACCGAGAAAAGAAGTAGGAGTGTAAACAGCAGAGAGATAACAAGTTTCTTTATAAAAAAATATCGAGAAAAGAAACAAATGATTTAGCCATCCTAATATTATATTCGGATATAGCGTTTTCGCCATGTTCGCTGTTAATGTAAGAAACAATAACATCGACGTAATGCTCGGATAAGAAGTTGGTCAACATGAGAAAGGTAGAATTCCCCCTAATTTTGTTATCTAGGTGAAATGTGCGCTCTTGGAGACCGTTTACTCTAAGGCGTCTCTTAAGCTCATCTACTCTAGAGGTTGAACTATTTATCCAATTAATGTAATTCCTAATCTTGTTGATCGAATGGTCATAACTAGCGGCTCCGGCTTGAACTATGAGGTTTATGATATGGGTAGCACAACGTTGATGCAAAAGGGTATCGTCAACATTAAGTTTCTCCTTTAACTCTCTAATCATGGCGTTGTTGCTTGTGACATTATCTAAGGTTACAGATATAATCTTATCGGTCAAACCCCACTCAGCTATAACACTAACTATGATGTCTAAGATGTTTTCACCAGTGTGAGAACCTTCTATCCTCCTAAAGGCTATGATACGTTTGTTGAGGTTCCAATCGTCGTCTATATTATGCACTACAACGCTCATGAAATCCATCTTAGATTGACCAGTCCAGATATCCGAGGTTAAGGCAACGCTATACCTACCAGATGATATTGTTTGTTTCATTTGTTCCTTTTCTCCTAAAAATCATTTTAGGATATCAGATCTCAAGGCTTTCCTAGACATTATTTGAACGTTTGGAATTATAGAACTCATGAATCTAACGAAGCCTTGAGATACGATATGACTAAAAGATTGATCGGTGGAAACAAAATATTCAACTAAATCACGTCTAAAGCTTACAGGATCGATGTGACTTATCTGGCTTGACGAAGCTCCAGATTACGTCCCCTGGCAGTTCCTGTGATGACTCCACAATAGCGACGTCCCGACTCTTGTGTTGTGAGCGCTGAAGATTTTGCCACAACTGTGACATTTTTCGGCTTTTCGCCGTTCGCAATCACATCTTCAAAGAAAGTCCACACCATGGACCTAGCACGACGTCGTGGTGGTTATTGTTGTTGAGGTGGTTGTTGTTGTTGTTGAGCACCTTCATGTTGTTGTTGTTGTTGTTGTTCTTGTCGTGCTCGTCGTTGTCGTCGTTGTTGTATCTCCTCTTGTTGTTCACGTTGTCGAGGTCGTGGAACTTGACTTCGACGTTGAGGTGGTGGTGGTGGTAGGTCTTCTTCTTCCTCCTCCTCCTCTTCTTCATTTGGATTTTGGGTTTCATCGTCATCTTCTTCTTCATTTGGATTTTGGGATTCACGATAATGTTGCTCGAATACTTGTAATTCTTGAAAAGCCACTTCGGATGACGGAATTTGAGCTTGATAGGCTTGCTCGGGATCCATTTGAGGGTAGTATGGCACTTGGGTGTTTGGAATTTCGGTGAATTCCGAATGGCCGAAAGTAGGAGCAACATAATTTGAATCGAAAGAGTATTGGGTGGTTGGATCGGGGGCGTTTTGAGACAAGTGCAACCAATTTTCTTCAAAACTGTGCATTCGTTCACCTCGCGAAGCTCTTCCCCTTCGACCTCCTCGGTTGTGGGATGAGGATGCCATGAAAAATTGAAAGCGTTTGAGATAATTTGAGATTAAAATCGGGAGAGATTGAGAGAATCTGAGATTGAAATTGAGAGAATTTGAGAGAGTTTGAGAGAAAGGTGTGAAGAAAATGAATGAATTTGGGGGTATTTATAGATTTTAGAAATAAATGGGTAAAAAAAAACTCCGGAATAGGCCAACGGCTCTATTTCAACGGGAAAAAAAAAACGGCTCTATTTTTTGGACCGTGGGATCTTTGATCCAATGACCGAAATTTAAAAAAAAAAAATACGCGACCGGATCCCGTTAGTCCCCTTAACGGGACTCCCATCCCGTCCCGGCATGAGTAACGAGACTCCCGGTAGTCCCGTTACTGCTCCTAACGGTAGCGGAGATCCCGTCCCGTCCCGCTACCGTTAGGCCAGGTTTATAATCCTGCTTGATATTTATGTGTCAATATTATTGTTGTTCCTGCTTGATATTTAATTTTGAATTAATAAAAAAATAAGACCCAAAATTAGAAGCGTGAAAATGTCTGGGTCGTTATTGCGTATATAAACCCTAAGCCATTTCTCCCTCCGAATCTATCAGTTTGCGTCAATCTCACACCACCTCCGAAGCTTTTTTCGAATCTAATGGCTTCCTGAGTTACACGTGATCCAAAATTAGGTACCTTCGGTATTTCCAGGTCCCGAGCATTATTCATCTTTACTTTTCATTTCTGCTCCTCAGCATTGTATATCTTTGCCTTGTCATTTCGAGTACTGAGCATTAGGTCAATTGTGTTTCAGGTTTGGAGTGAAGAGACATAGAAAGGTCTTTCCTTTTTTTATTTTGTTGTTGTAATTTTGCGAGAATGACGAGTGAGTTTGAAGATGAAGTTGAGCAGACGTTTACGATCGACGAATTCTTGGAGGGTATGGAGGAACGAGAACTGGTAATTTCACTGTGTTTTTTTGCCATAGCTAAAAAAAAATTACGATATTGCTAAATTGGATGTTTTTATTAGGAGGATTTTGCATTAGGGTTTGGAGCTTTGTACCATTCATTTCTGATTTATGCGAAACTTTAGAGAACCCATTGCCCTGGAGAGAATAATGGGTCAGCTAATAGGATTTTTCTGGCTTATGTTTAATTTATATAAGGATGTTGTCGGGAGAAAAAAAAAGCATTAGAGGAAACAAGAATATTTTCTTTTTTGAAATTTGGAGGAATAGAAGAAGAAGAGATAGACCAGGACTAGTCGATTGAGAAAGGTTAGGAAGATTAAACTCTCAATTTCATGCCGCGATTGCTCCGAATAATCTCAAGGGGGTTTGTGTAGACTAGTTGATCAGGAAGAACCGTCAGGGAATTGAATCAAGTGACACACAAATTACTATTGTTTTTGGTTTTGTAGTGCTTCTCTTCAACTATTTTTTTCTTCTTCTAGAAACTGTAATACTGTTCGTATTTGATTTCCCAAAGGAAGCGGACTTGGTCTTGGGAGGCGATGAAGGAAAAGAATGTACTTACAATAACGGGTACATGAAGCGCCAAGCAATATTTTCGTGCCTGACTTGCACGCCCGATGGAAATGCCGGAGTTTGTACTGCCTGTAGCTTGTCTTGCCACGATGGCCACGAGGTATATAATTTTGAATGAAAATCGACATTTTATTCAATAATTACTCCAAATCTGACAATTCGAGAGGTAGACTAGTCTCTCTCCCTCTAGCCTACTCTGTGATAAGAAGATCTTAGTGTAATTATTAGCTGTTAGTTAAGGTGTGGTTTTAGATTGAAAGGAGTGACGTTCGTATCACTCTGCTCTTAAAAGAACTTAAACTGATTATTTTCAATTTTTCTCGTAAAAGTGATTTTAGATGAAAATACTAATTCACCCGTCCTAACCCAATATGCAGATTAGGACACACTCGAGTCTATTTTGTACAATTACACAAACAAATTAATGTCTTGACTGTACAAGGGATTATTGGTATAATATATTTTTTATGGCAAGGTGTGTCAAGGAAACGTGTGTTTCAGCTACCAAGCTCTTCTTTTGTAATCAGATCCGCTATTTACTTGCGAGAAATGTGGAGAACGGAAAACAATTGTTTTGTCAAGTTACATTATATCTATGGTTATTAGCCTTTTTTATGGCATCCGAATTCATTTTTTTCCGTACAGCTGACTTTTATAGTTGCATAATTGCTGAACCAGATCATAGAACTATGGACCAAAAGAAACTTTAGGTGTGATTGTGGAAATTCAAAGTTTGGAGAGGTTTTTTGCAAGCTAAACCCAAGTAAAGATATAGAGAACGCCGAGAATTCATACAACCACAACTTCAAAGGTTTGTACTGTACATGTGGCCGTCCCTATCCCGACACAGAGGCTGAAGAACAGAAAGAAATGATACAATGCTGTGTTTGCGAAGACTGGTTCCATGAAGAGCATCTCGGTCTTCAATCTTCCGACGAGGTTGGTATTTCGATCATCTTTATGATTCTTAGAACTTCACTATGAAATTATGGAAGCTTCTTTTCTCCTACACACACAACTAACGAGTTGATTTAAAACTACGAACATGCGTATCATCCATTGTTTGATCGGTGATTCAGTCCCCGTGAAAAATATCTGTAAGTGTTACATACATACGTAACATAGGAATAGCTATATATTATGTTTAGATTAATAGGCTATGTCTTGTTATTTGCTTCCCCGTTAATGAGAAAGATAGCTGAGAACACAATCACAAACAGTTTAGTCTCTCTCTCATAATTTACAGGTTCCGAGAGACGAGGAAGAAGAGCCTCAGTATGAGGACTTCATATGCTCAGCGTGCTCCGAGGCCTTCTCTTTCCTGAGATTATACCCTCAGTCCAAGTGGGAAGCAGAGAAGAAGAAACGCGCGACTGAAAGCAAGGACAAAGAAGTCATGGAAGATACAGATCGCGCTTGCGGTTCAGGAAAGCCCGATAGCGACATTCCTCGCATTTCTTCCGAGTCGGGACCTTCGGTCGATAATTTTCCAGCTGGCGAAGCCCCCGAAAAGGACGCCGGTCCTCGTGTCGCCTGTGTGCTCGGCGGCGCTGACCTGGCGACGGTGTCCGACGATTCCGAGAAAAAGCCGATCTTTCTCGCCAAGAACTGGAGGGACGCGATCTGCAGATGCGAAAAGTGCGCCGAGTATTACAAAGAGAAGGGCGTCGGTTTTCTTCTGGGGAAGGAAGACTCGATCGCGGAGTATGAGAAGATCGCGAAGCAGAAGAGAGAAGCAAAGTTGCAGCAACAAGAAGGGGGTTCGTTGGATCTGCTCGATAACCTCGACCACGTTGGGAAAATGGAAGTTCTCCACGGAATCGCAGATATGAAGGACGAGATCCACAGTTTCTTGGTACATGTCTTATCTCTTTTTTTTTTTTGTGTTTTTTACATGCTGTGATAAAAATGTGTTGAATCATTTTTTTTTTTTTTTTTTTTTTTTTTGCAGGAGACTTTTGATGCTTCAAAGGCAATAACTTCTGCTGATGTACGCCAGGTTTTCGAGAACTTGGCGAAGAGACGTCGTCGTTAATTTTAGGGTATTTGCTAACTGTTATTGCAAAGCTTGTCCAAATCTCAGACTTGAAAGGCCTTGTTTGTTTAACCGAGACTCTGTTAAGTGATGGCTTGTTCATCAAGGATTTAACAGATTGCTTGACATTTCCGTCTGCTGAACTGTTGAGTATTTTTTTTCAGTTATCTTGTAGACTCTATGATCGACCTTGGGTTCGATTATTATATGTAAGCAGTATAAAAAATGTGGTAAGAGTGCATTTGCGGTCGATTTCAATGTATCTAAAATCTCTGCAACGTTTATTATTCAATCGTTAGAGTTGCTTTAGCTTAATGCTTACTGTTAATTTGTGCGGTCTTGAAAGGTTTATAAAATATATGAATTGAATGATCACATGCATAGAGAATAATGAAGTCTATGGTGAAGTTCGAAAGAGAAAAACACAAACGGATAGATCTTTGTATTGGCAAGAGAAAAAACATGAATATCTGAAACATGTTAAATGATTGCTTAGGAACTTTAGAATACGATACTGGTTATTTTCCTCTCAACTTAGGATCTCAGAACTAGACTACCTTTCGGAGCCTATAATTAGTAACCTAACATAACAATAAGCCGTTTAGACGTAGTTGCTTTGCTCACGGTTCTTTTAGTAGATTGATTTCATGGTGTGCTGGCTTAGATTCTCGTTGAATAGTTCTTTACATTCATATGAGAACAATGAAGGTGAACTATGAGGACGTTTCTATACATGGGAGCGTGAGATTTCATATCAAAATCAATTGACAATGAGATGAATAACTCGACAACACTTTTCAGTTGAAAAAAAAAACACAGAACGTATTCGTTATTTGGAATTGTAATCAGCTCATTATATCTCATATCATACTCGTATAAATAAGAAAATGAAATGTATAATGGAAATACGAAAATGTCCATTGTACGGAGATGGAGATGAATTCCACCGATAGCCAAAGGGAAATGGCTTACTATAAACGTCTAGAAGCTTAGTATCAAACGACGAATTAGTGAGGAGTACGTCGTTTTGGGTCTCTAGCTTACTATCAAACAAATTACCGAATATGTTAATCGGAATTTGTTCATATGTAAACATCGATTAGGGGATATTAGCAAGGCCGAGGAGAGAAGCTCCGCGAATGTCAAATGCGAATCTCATGCATTTGTTTTGAGGATTTGAAGAATTTGTGTTGGTCCTGTGTGTCGATTAAACATTATTTCTAATATCATTATTTCTCTATTATAAACATTATTTCTCTATTATTAATTTTTTGGGCGTGTGTTGATTAATCTCTTAGGCGAAATTTTACCGCCAACAAATTCTAATATAATTTTTTATACGAACGATTTTGTTCTTGAAAGAGAATGCTTCTGAAAATGAACTAACTTACTCGCTCGTGTCTCTTATGTCAACTAACTCTAATTTCTATATTGTTAATTTTTTTTGTGGTGTTTGGATTTTGATACCAACGATTTTATTCCTACGATTTTTTTAAACCAGAATATGAGATATCAATTCTTGTGACAGACACTTAATTGCTTTGTATGGATCGTGGCCTGTCGATGGTGTTGTGACTTGTGACTAAATTTCAACAATCAATTAAACAAAGGCCTAGTTAGGTCGTTGTTGTTAGCTCGAGAAAAGTCACGAGATCGTCCACGTGTTAATCCCGTGCTTTAAAAAATTGGCAACGTTAAGTCATATTTCTACCTAAATCCAAAGACTGTCGGGTCACTCAAAATGTCACACCGTTCAATGAAAGTGAAACAAATTTTGTTTATTCTATTCTTATTTTAAATATTATTCCGTTTTTTTTTTAATGTTTGATATCGTTTTCGAGGACAAAACAGAATCAATTCTTCATGACGCAAGAGAATTAGTTTATTATAAACGCTGGACTTGATAATTTAGAGATTAGAGTGTTGCGAAGGAGTGTCATTTAATCGTCATGATTACATCTAATTTTCCAACTATTTAAACTAATGATTGAAATAGTACTGTTATCATTACCGTTCCGGGACTCATATATTACTAGTATCCAAAGGTATGTCAAAGGGATACCCTGGAATTCAAAAAATGAAAAAGAAAAAGTATATCGTTAAGAATACTATTACCGTTGATGAACACCGTCAAATACCGTACTTACCGAAAAGAATGTAGTGAATAAATATTTTTTAAAAAAATTCATACATAACATAAGATAAAAATAGAAAAAGTCTACAATAATAATTCAACAAAAATCCAACACAAACTTAA
The DNA here is from genome assembly GCF_054948205.1 of Urtica dioica subsp. dioica. Classification (NCBI taxonomy): domain Eukaryota; kingdom Viridiplantae; phylum Streptophyta; class Magnoliopsida; order Rosales; family Urticaceae; genus Urtica; species Urtica dioica. Next base: position 52,238,697 of record NC_142757.1, on the reverse strand, counting down.
TGACATAATTCAATACAAGATATAAAATCAAAATAATGATAATATTCATGTTAAAAATCAACTAATTATATAAAATTTCATATTCTACAACTAATTTAACAAAAAAAAGCCAAAAACACATTCAAATATAAAACATATTTTCTGATGTAACCAAAAAATTTAAAAAATAAATTGGATACAAGCTCCAATTAAATATAATAATGAAGTTATAAACTAAGAATTTGAACTAAATCATAAAAAACTAACGACAAATTTCGTGAAGAACACTAAATATCATCAAATATTAAGAATTGACAGTATTTGATCATTTATCGATAAGTTTCCGTCGGAATGCTTGAAAATTTGCCTAAAGACAACCGAAAAGTGAAAGGATTTCCCAGAATCCAAGAAAAATTTCGATTTTGTACATACCGATATCGGAACTCTCAAAAAAAGGTTTCTGGTCCGGTTTCCGACCGGAATCCGCGGAATTTCAATCATTTTAAACTATGATATTTTAGGGCTCAATATCTTTAATAGCGGAAATCGGAAAATGCAGGTAAGTGTAATGTTTTTCTAACTAAAAAAATTGGATCGAGTACAAGTCACGTTCAAGCTAACTCCAAATATATTGTTGTGAGCATAAAATTGAAGGACAATTAGAACATAAAAATAAAAAAAATAAAAGAAAACGTGAAAATAGTTAATAAATGCCCATCTTGATCTTTATTGAGAGCCACTAGTATCATAGTAACCATTATGAAGCACAAAGCAGTCCAAAATGGTTGCTATGTAATACCTTGTTTTCAAAATTTCTTTTCCTATTTTCATACTTGTTAAGCAAAGACAAATTAACGGTGCTCTTTTAAAGAGGAAACCGCCAAATGATTCATCACTTCTATTTGGCGCAAGGGAAAAAAAAAAAAGCTTAATTGTTTTTGAACCACAAGTTTTGGTTTTTAAGTCAGCGAAATAATTCTGTTTTTAGCTATTTTTTTTTTGTTTTTTTGTTTTTTTTTTTTGGGATCAACTGGTTTTTAGCTTAAATGTTAAGCGATATTTCTTACATTAAAACGCAGATTCCAGACACACACAGGTACACAAAGGGAGCCACGCATTTTTAGTTTGACATCTTATAGTTGCTCCAAATAATTATTTATTTTTATTTTATTGCTTCCTCCAAATAATTAGATGAGCATGTCGGTTAAGTTATCCATGAACATAATAAAATGAATATACTTGCGATTTTTAACACGCTAAGATCTTAGAAATTGAATCCAATGTAAAATCGCAAGCAAATTCATTTTATTATGTTCATGGATAACATAATAAAATTACTCTACTAAGATCTTCAAAAGTGAATCCAATGTAAAGGAGTTTCGTGATTTTTACTAAAAAAATATAAAAAAAATCAAATAAACACTCAATTTCTGCGAGAATAAGAACAGTTTAATTAAATTTGAGATTTAGTTAACAAGAAAAGGCAAGACAACAATTTTATCGAGATTAATATGGTTAGATTTTCAAAGAAAATAAAAATATTAAATCTTTAATTAAAGATGCTAATCACTAACATCTGCCTGGTCATGAACGAATCTATCTAATTGTCGAATTTTCACCTTCCATTTCAAATCTTATTAGATTTATCACAAAAAATTAAAAAATAAAAATAAACGATGCAAATACTTAAATTATCCCTAGCTCTAGATCAAATTATGAAAATTTAAACATCTGCATAATAATGAAGATCTTTTTTTTTTCTTGTTTTTATTTATTTATTTTATATTTATAGGAATTGAACTCATGTCATTCACATACGAGAAGCTTTCGCATGAAGAAAACGCTGTCACCCAAAATTAGATCATTAGTTAACATAATACTTAAACGCAATAAAGGCTCAATCTTGAAATAATTATAAAAAGATTTCATTATCCAATGAAACATAATTCAAAGACCACAAGTCCAAATAACGGTTTTTAATGTTTAAGAAGTCTAAAATATGTTTAGAAATTCCATTAAATTTTGATAACTTTGATTGTGTACTACATAAATTCTGGTCATTTGGAACAGAAAAACTACGAAATTTCAGTTCCTTCCATCATTGTGCACTTCCATGGAACTTTTAATTCCGTGGTGATTAGAAGTGACAATTCTATTCCATGTGGCGTGCGAAAATATCTATTCTTTCTCAATTTTATTTAACTACATCGGAAATGGATATTTCTGCTTGTTGAATGAAAATTTTCACTTTTATATGTACAAAATTTTCGATAAACGATAGAAAATTGTTCATTCCAGTCAAACACAAAATTTCATAAAGACAGTCCAAATAATATTCATTATACTATTATTACGTTATATGGGTCATTTTCGGATTATTCGGACTATCCAAAAATTAAATTGAGATTTTTTGTTTATGACCATTGCCAGCTTTTTAAGATGGGAAATGGTCTTAACTAGTAGTAATTTTGATAATTTGGACAAAAATAGTAGCAACTATGTTTTTAGACACTTTTATTAGTAACTGTAGACATGAAAGTATACATTTATAATAAATTGTAGATTTACAAGTCTACAATTAACATCAATTGTAGATATATAAGTCTACCGTTACTAGTAAAAATGTTCAAAAACATAATTGCTACTATTTTTGTCCAAATTATTAATATTACTATTAGTTGTACCAATTTCCCTTTTAAGATAAAAATTTAAATTGAATCAACCAATTTTGACCATTGCCTAAATTTTTCAATCCCAGCCCAACCCATATTCATTGGTGTCCCATTCGGGTCGGAGTCAGAAATCGCCAAACCTGATGTGGACATTCTTGGCGGGGAATAGCAACTAAACTCGTCGGTGTTATGAATTTTTGGAAATTGTTAGTTTTATTAATTATTTATTTTCCATCGATATAATAGTGAAATCTTGTTGTATCAAATGAGTCTAAATTTTGTTTAACGTATATATTAGTCACCGTCTTTTTAATAACGATGCTGTATATGTAATAGCAATAATTCTCGTGACAATTGTGTCGGCAAATGATATTTCTATAATTAAAATAAATTAATATCTGCATATTTATTTCGGATGGCAAAATCCACGAAATTCTGCATCACTTTCGTGTTGATGTTTCCTAGCTCAAGTAGCTCCAAAAGGATGAATAAAGTTAACAATTCAAATAGTATTAGTTCATAAAGTAGCAGTAATAGTTAATTAAAATAGTATTCCTAGCTCAAGACTCACAAAAGTAGTTTTCATCTCATATACATCAGTAATAGTTAATTAATATATACATATCATGTAAAGAGACTTTCACGTTGCTTCAATATAAAGAAGCCTTTTTTTTGTCCTATATTTCCCGTGATTCACTGCAAAATATTTGGTATTTTATTTAATCAAGAAGTTAATTCAATTCGGCTTTTTAATCTTTCAAATGGGAGTCAAGAAAGGAGCTATAATTAAAGTGAATAAAGTGGAAAGAAGTGCGGAGTCTTTTATCTTCACATAATTACTTATCATATTAACAAGAAGAATCTAAACATGCACAAGTATTTGCTAAAATTTGAGTCGTAGTTGGCTCTATCCAATTCATGCTGAATTAATCTCAAAATTAGTTGGAGTATAATCCCTGGCTAGCTAATTCATTGGAGCAACTTCTGTATATATAACTTTTTTCAAAATTCTAACTTTGTTTTTCATTCAATTTTTTCCGAATAACATTCTTCAAATTCCGACCTGATTACTATGTGATGTTCACAATTTTGAGAATTTTACTGATGATGTTTATAATTATATAAAACATAAAATTCTAAGATTTATAGTCCCTACTCAAATTCTACAATTGCATTCCTTGATATGTATATTTATGCTATCTATACAATACCAGTGTTAATGTATATAGTTGTCAAATCACGTAATTTGTGATCTTAGCTTTTCAAATTTTGTTGTTGTAGGATATTACAATTGTATGCTATTATAATATTGACATTTTAATAAAAAAAAATATATATATTTATTACTTTCGTAAATAACTACGGTAGCTCTCAATGATGAAACTATGGCAAACCATCGCCGTTCATCTAGCAAAATAACAAAAGAAATTGGGATTAAATGTGTTAATTTATGATGTATGCGAAGAAATAACTAAATGTAGTTCGACATAATGAGAAGGATTTTAAAAATTTACCCTGCTACAACGAGATATCATGTTGGGCTCGGGAAAGACAAGTAAAATTAGAGAAAATAGAAGAATTGGAGAAAATGAGACAAAGTGTATTTTTTCATAATAAAGATGTGTATAATTTCTAAATTTTAAAAGGACAAATTGTACAAAATAGTCATTTGAAACTTATTGATTAGCAAAATTTCAGTAAAGTAGCAAAAGTTGCAACTTTTCAATAAAATAGCGAAATTTACGTTTTCAAAATTTGTTTGACAGACAATATTAAAATTTTTGACGATTATTATAAGTAATTTATCACTTTCAAAAAAATTAATCTTGGTATAAAGAAAAATTATGAAATCAGATTACTGCACATTTTGATTATTTCACTAAATTAAGACAAAACTTGACAATTTGCGAATTCATAATTTTAAACTAACTATTTAGATACATCACCCTTTTAAAAATAGCTACTTTATGTCCTCGTGATTATTTGGGTCATAGCCGAAAAACCGCGATTTTCTGATCGATGATTGAGATTTAAAGATGGGAATTATAAACTCAGTTCAAGGTTAAAACCTTAATAGTTTTATTAATTAAATTTGATTGAAGTTAATCTTAACAACAACAAAAAAGTTAGGCAATATCTCAAATTATTAAACACAGGGTTCTGATTTCATTCTAATTAAATAATAAAGTAAAAAGAGAAGAATTTATTGCAATTTTCAATCTCCTACTTTCTTTTAAGATTTTAGATCAAATTTTTATTTAATTACGAGAATAGCTCATTAGGTCGAAGTAAATTAAATGAATTAAAACAGTTAATTTAATTTACTTCGGTCATATCAAAATAAATTAAATGTAACTAAAATAATTAATTTAATTTAATTCGGTGAGCTATTTTTTTTAATAAAATGAAACTTTATTAGAATATTAGAATATTCTAATAATAAATATTGACCTAATATTTTCCTCTTTTACAATTAATTTCGTCCAAGTGTCAGAGAAAAGGTTTACATATTACTATAAATTTATTTGTCAACTTATTTTTCTTTTTTGCTCTTAAAACTCTAAATAATAAATAAAATATATTAAAACATTTTAAACTTAAAAAATGTAGTCTTCTAGCAAGAAGTGTCACATCTCAACCTAAAATTTCAGTTATGAAAAATTAAATTTATGTTTTCTTCCGAATGAATGAAAAAATAATTTAGTGGACACAAATATTTTTAATAACTGTAACGATAATGTTGCTTACTTGTTCACAAAATTAATTGTAAAAGAGCAACATGGATTTTAATTAAAATATTTTCTCAGCTTAATTTTGTTTATAAGTCGAGTGGGAACATCGATCTAAGAATATTAGGTATTTTTTCCTAAACTAAAATAGATATACCATAACAATAATATATATATATATATATATATATATATATATTAGTAATTTATGCTGAGAATTACCCTACCATGATATAATAATTTGAGCTTTTACGTCTTCTAATTGGTCATTTTTTCATTGATAATAACTTATTGTCCGTTATTTACCAAATACTTTCTATATATACATATACATATTATATACATATCAAGCAATATTCATATAACGTTACTAACAAGACTTCCATATTAGAGTGTAAGTTTTAAATCAAGAGTTGGTATATGAATATTTTTTTATAGCATACGCATGGAAGACAAGTAATGGATGCTCTAAGAATATTTGCAACGAAGTCTCTCCTCTTTTATTAAAACAAAATCTAAAAAAGAGGCTGTCTTTTATTCATATATATCTTATTAAGATTTTAAAGAAAACTAGATATGTCGATAAGATGTATGATTGCAAGCTGTACGACTAGACATTGGATATGAAATATATCGCTGGGACAATAGTACTTTGGAGTTTGGCCCACTAAACTGCTCAAAAAATGTCATAAAAGTCACGAGGAAATAAATATATATTTGTAATACTAATCAATCCTCATGAATGAAGTAGGTCTACGTACTTTTTTGTTTGTTTATAATCATTCATTAATTTAACTTGAAAAACAATAAATAGTTAATAATAATAATAAAAAAAAACTATATAAACACCCTTAACTCAGCCATATCACCCTCCTTTGAGCTTACAAAGAAAGACTTGATAATAGACTCATTATCCTGAAATTATTACTTATTATTATTTTATATATTGAAAAAAAAATATGGGAAATTGCATGAAGAAGCAACCAAAGGAAACTGTTATGCATGAGAAGAAGGAAGAAGATATTGTGAAGAAGGAGACAGAGAAAGGAGTTCAAAGGGTGAAGATTGTGGTGACAAAAGAAGAGCTTCAGTGGTTGATGGCTCAACTCAACAACAAAGATGGGAAAAGCTTAGAAGATTTTTTGGCAGAGATTGAGAGGGGAAGAGAAAAAGCCAATAATCTCCCATGGAAACCTTCGTTAGAGAGCATCACGGAATGCCCTGAAGTTGTTGAAGATGGATAGATGATGAGCTATTACATCATCCTCCTTTTTTTTTTTTTTTTTTCACTTCTCCCCTTTATTTTATTACTTGAGCTATGATTTTCATTTTTGTTTCGGGTCATTTTAATGTGGGTATGAACCAAAAATTTGTAATTAAAAGTTTTTGTTTTTGGTTATTAATGCAGACGCTAATGTACTTTTGGAGTTAGCTTATTGCCTGCATATGTGTGAAATTTGTGAGTGTTTATAATGCATGTATTTATTAAGATGATTTTTTTTTTTTGTGTGGATAAATTATGACTAAAAAACATGAAATTTGTTTTTTTTTTAATTTGTCAAATTTTAAAATATGACTTTTTTTTTTCATCAACGGAATACTTGTATGATAACACCTGCAACTTTTCTCTCTCTCACTCGTAACTAAACGTGGCTTAGTGGGAGATACCACATCTCTCGCTACCGCCTCCCGTCCCCCTCCCGTTATTTGACCAAATGGGAGTCCCGTCCCGTTAAGTAATTGGACGGGAGCGGGAGTTAACCTAACGGGAATTCGGGATCCCGTTAGGTATAAAAATATATATATATAAAAAAGTTTTTAAAAGGTTTTAAATAATTATATAGAAGGATTTAATTGAAATGATTTTAAACTAAATTACTAGAAGAAATACTAAAAAAGAAGGTCAATTTAAAAATGTGGCTCCTAAAAAATCTCACCGACCCCTAAAAAGGTGCGACGGCGAGGAAGAAGAGCACCCATTACCTCGTTAATTATTTGAAAATTTATCCCGGACAAGGACCGGGATATCCCTTAGTTATACAAATACACTAACCATTGATGTTTACATTTGCAAAATCAACTTCAAAATCGTCAAGAATATCAAAGCACATGAATGTTTCTTGTGCTCGATTTCTATGTTGAATCCAATCCTTACCATATGTCAATACTTCGACCATCTCCGGTTTCAAGCTACATCTTCTATCGTCGATGATGCGTCCCGCACTACTAAAAGTCGCCTCAGATGACACAGTTGAAACATGGATGGTGAGGATGTCTTGTGCCATAGATGACAACACCGGAAACCTCATTGCGTTCTGTCTCCACCAAACCAAGAGGTCGATGGCTTCGTCATCCGGTTTGATCCACTCGTTCCGGTCGTACTCTTGTATCTCGGGATGGAAACATGTGTTGGCTGGGCTCGACCTCGGTTGACTTGTCCCACCTTCATGTTGTTGAGGAGATGAGCTATAAGCAGGCGCGTTGACGAACACATTCATGTATTGGTGTTTTCTTGGATATTGCGTCTGTGATTGACTTGGCTGCGTTCGATATTGCGGTAGGAGTTTCGCTTCGTAAACCCTGAAAAGATCATAAAAAGCTTGCACGATCATCGCAAGATCAAGTGCAATGTAATCTTGATCGTCGAAATGATTTCTAATGTACTTAAAAAACTTTTTTAATCCACCAATTTTACATCGGCAGTCAAGAATGGCTCCAAAACCGTATAATAATGGAACCTTTCTAGCCCCTCAATATTTTAGAAACTTGGCTCTCATTGCCTGAATACAATCTTCAAAAATTGTTTCATTTTTATACTTATCAAAATGCACAGCAATTGCGGTCATAGTATGAAGACCGAGAAAAGAAGTAGGAGTGTAAACAACGGAAAGATAACAAGTTTCTTTTGTAAAAAACGTCAAGAAAAGAAACAAATGATTCAGCCATCTTAATATCATATTCGGAAATAGCGTCATCGCCATGTTCACTGTTAATGTAAGAAACAATAACATTGACTCGGATAAAAAGTTGGTCAACATATGAAAGTTAGAATTCCATCTAATTTTGTTATCTAGATGAAAGGTGCGCTCTTGGAGGCCATTGTGTCTAAGGCATCTCTTAAGCCCGTCTACTCTAGTGGTTGAACTATTGATCCAACTAATATAATTCCTAATTTTGTTGATGGAAGGATCATAACTAGCGGCTCCAGCTTGAACTATAAGGTTTATGATATGGGTAGCGCATCGTTGATGCAAAAGGGTATCGTTACAATGAAGTCTATCTTTTAACTCTCTAACCATGACGTTGTTGCTTTTGACATTATCTAAGGTTACAGAGATAATCTTATCGGTCAAACCCCACTCAGCTATAACACTAACTATGATATCTAAGATGTTTTGACTAGTATGAGAACCTTCTATCCTCTTAAAGGCTATGATATGTTTGTTGAGATTCCAATCATCGTCTATGTTATGCACTGCAACACTCATGAAATCCATCTTTGATTGACCAGTCCATATATCCGAGGTTAAGGCTACACTATATCTACCAGATGATATTGTGCTTTCATTAGTTCATTTTCTTCTAAAAACCATTTTAGGATATCGGATCTCAAAGCTTTCCTAGACATGATTTGAACGTTTGGAATTATAGAACTTATGAATCTAACAAAGCCTTGAGATTCGATATGACTAAAAGATTGATCGGTGGAAACAAAGTATTATACTAAATCACGTCTAAAGACTACATGATCGATATTACTTACAGCGCTTGACGAGGCTCCAGATTGCGTCCCGCTGCAATACTTGTGATGACTCCATAAGAGCGACGTCCCGACTCTTGTGTTGTGAGCGCTGAAGATTTTGTCACAATTGTGATATTTTCTGGCTTTTTCGCCGTTCGCTAACACCTCTTCAAACCACGTCCACATAACGGACCTACGTCGATATCGTGGTGGTTGTTGTGATTGTTGAGGTGGTTGTTGTTGTTGTTGAGGGGTTTTTGTTGTTGTCGTGCTCATCGTTGTTGTGTCTCCTCTTGTTGTTCACGTTGTCGAGGTCGTGGCACTCTAACGGCAAGATCGCTTTGACTTCGACTTCGACGTCGAGGTGGTGGTGGTGGTAGGTCTTCTTCTTCCTCCTCCTTATCCTCCTCTTCTTCATTTGGATTTTGGATTTCATCGTCATCTTCTTCTTCATTTGGATTTTGGGATTCACGCATATGTTGTTCGTATTCTTGAAATGCTTTATAAGCCACTTCGGATGGCGGAATTTGAGCTTGATAGGCTTGCTCAGGATCCATTTGAAGGTAGTATGGCACTGGGTGTTTGAAATTTCGGTGAATTCAGAATGGGCGAAAGTAAGAGCAACATAATTTGGATCGAAACTATATTCGGTGTTTTCGTCGGGGGGGGGGGGGGGGGGGGGTTGAGACAAGTGCAACCAATTTTCTTCAAATCGGTGCATATGTTGACCTCGGGAAGCTCTTCCCATTCGACCTCCTCGGTTGTGGGATGAAGATGCCATGAAAAATTGATATTGAGAGCTTGAGAGTTTGAGATTGAGAGAGTTTGAGAGAAATGTGTGAAGAAAATGAATGAAATAGGGGGTATTTATAGATTTTAAAAATAAGTGATTTAAAAAGAATTAAAATTTTCGTCCAAAATAGCTCAAACGGCTCTTTTTCAACGGTAAAAAAAACGGCTCTTTTTTTAGGCCGTTGGATAAAAAATCCAACGGCAAGATTAAAAAAAAAAAATTATTCGGCCGGGACTAACGGGACCACCGCGTCCCGTTAGCCAAATTAACGGGACTCTCGTCCCGTTACTGTTACGATAACGGGAGTCCCGTCCCGTTATTTTCACTAACGGTAGCGGGAATTCCGTTCCGTCCCGCTACCGTTAGGCCACGTTTACTCGTAACTCACTCTTTCTAACTCACATATTCAACGACTTTTGAGAATTTTTTGTGATTCATAAGAAAGTATTAAAGTATTTTGGGATTGAATTTGAAGACTAGCTTTTATCTAGCATGCTTCATCCTAGTGTACCGTAGCTTAGTTTTTTTAGCCGGTTTATAAGAGAACTTACCCTTCTTTGAATTTGAATCAATTCATTCTCTCTCGACATTTCAAGTCGGAGATTCTTTCATCATCTTCTTCTTCTCTCTCTCTCATTCGATTCCTCTATCGGAGTTATGAAATGAAATATGATATCGGAACAAATTTGCACACTTAAATCTCAGAGCCTTGTTTGATTCTTCTTCCTCTTTCTCGATTGCATGTTTGTTGATCCTTTTCCCTCAATGGTGAATCAAGAAATAATTTTATTGATAGAGATTCTTCACTCTGGAATCACCAAAGCTCCAAGATAGAGATCGACAATCAACGATCCACTCTCTTCATTCTATCCATCTCCATCTTTTGAGTAAATCCACTAGATCATCAATCATCTCTCCGACAAATGATATGCATCATCTAATCCTGCCACGTCTAATGAAGTCACTATGACCTCTTTCCAAACAAACAAGTCAACAAATCGTGATATATTTGTTAAAATACAAGTCAACGACTCCAGTATTTGTTGACATCCAAATCAACAAATCCTTAATTTATTGACTTACATGTATTTATGGCTAGAGATTTAGTCCTTGATTTATCCACATACATGTATTTATGGCAAAATATATACGTTTAAAACGAAACCCACGCAAATTACCAAACCCATACAAAATTGAGAAAAGTCCACTTTATTTCACCTCTCAACGTTTCAAAAAAAAAAAAAAAATACCACATAAATGCTTATTCCAAAGATACTGGCATCGTTTGGCATAGCTTTATTTTAAAAAAAAAGTGCTTTTAGATTCAGTTTTTGAAAAAAACTGTTTTTTTCAAAAACTGACAAGGTGTTTGGTAAACTGTTTATAAAACAGTTGTTGCTGGTAACAAAAACTGATTTAGCATTTGGTAAAATAAATATATTAGAGTAAAAAGACTAAAATAGACATAAAATAAATATTTAACAGTGCTATGGATAATCACGTGAGGATATTAAAGTAATTTTATATCAGATACAAAAACGCTTTTTCTAAAAGTTAAGATTCTTAGTTTTTGTGACTCATGTACAATTTTTAAAATCGTTTTTGAAATTTTTTCTAAAAACTGTTTTACCAAACAGTAAGATTGCAGTTTGATTTTTGCTAACAGCAAAAACAGGCTTAAAAAAACTGTGCCAAACACGCCCACTATCTTGACAAGTGCTATTTTTTTTTTTTTTTTGAATTGGAAGAGTAAAGAACCCTTATTCTAAATGAAACTGCCAGCTTCATTTTGCTTCTCTGAAAACCCTTATCCTTGACAATATTTAAATGGTAATTGTTATTATATGTGTTTTTGGCTTATTTCTTTTACAATGTCTTGCAACATTTTTCGTAATATGTTGAGACATCTTGGTTGTTGGTTTTATATCTCGCGATATTATACCGTGTTCAATATTATTGGTAAGTTTTTAGTTTTGCTATATTGTCTGTGTAAGATCTCATAGATATTTTTCTATGCGTGTATAAGTATGGAAATGTTAATTGAAATTGCAGATGTGCTAAAAGAGAGATACTTAACCCGCAATGGTTTTTTTTCAAGCATTTCATCATACATTCTGAGTTTTTGGACATTTACTATTAGCGGGCTAATTAGAAACACTATGTGTGTTGTGTATGCTGTTATCTCTATCTTGTTTTTTCCACTTTCTTGTGAGTGATAGAGATTGAGGTTGTAATTTGTGATTATTGGTCACATTAATTGTAATCGAAAGAAACAAACGCTTGGGTACGTGTTTTAGTGAAAGCTGTGAGGGAATATCAGATTTAGGAGAAGCCTGAAGCCTGAGTTATAATTCATGATTAGCAATAGAAAAAATGCTTTGAATTGGTGATCAATATATAAGACTATTGTATACGAATTTCTTTTTTATTGGACAATATCTCACCAGACAGTGACATCGCATCAGCTGAGTTAGCAATTGCTTGTGTATTTATATTTACGCACTGCTTTAAATTGTCTATTTATTGCTTCATTACATCTCGTCACACTTATTATTCACACATCGTGTGTGAGACATGTCTAAACAATTTATTTAATCTTGCGCGATATGAAAAAGTGAGACGATATATATTAATTTATTTTCACCGGGTTTCATCTAATACGAGATGTTGTCCAGATTTTAATCCTTGTGTACCATCTAATTTCATTTTTTTTTCCTCATGAAAAAATAAAATAAGAAATTATAATAGTTGGATCCCTTGACCATAACAAGACAATAAGCCTCCAGCTCAGCTCGGACTCCCCTCTGTTCCAGTTGAAGCAAATAATTATTATTTTTTAATTCCTCAATTAATATATAAGCTCATGTTTATTTTTCTTCAAAATTACAATTCATATAAGAAGAATTGAAGATTATTCTCAGTTCTTGCTAAAATTCCGCCATTTTACACATGAGTTATATAACATGAATGACAAAGTTTTGGAGGCATATATGTTTGCCGGTAGTTGGTGATCAAAACATCTTCTTTGCTATAATTTAGAGAATTTCGGTAAATAACTTTTCATTTTTATATGTTTTTATTTATTTTAAATCTTCCAAAATAATTTTTCTGAAATTTGAAATTTCACCAAAGATTAATATTTTCATCAATTTTTTTGTAAAGAAACAAATGTCATTTTAAATTGCTCGGGCAAATAATTAAGGAAGCAATGAGAGAGATGTTAGACCAAAGATGTCACGCGAAAGGATGAGCAAAGATGCCTCTACGAAATCATGATAAGTATGGCCTTCTTCATAATTATTTGGTCTTCTTAATAAGTGGCAAAGATGCATCCTTTCGCGTGACATCTTCATAATAATGTCACGCGAAAGGATGTCACGCGAAAGGATGCATCTTTCCAGCTAAATCTTCCAATGAGAGAGATGTTAGACCAAAGATGTTAGAGCCCAGGCGGGAGGAAATAATAGCGGGCCGCCCGAGTCTGGATCCGCCACTGGCGTTCTTCATAATTTTAGACCAAAATCCAATAAGTCTATACTAATTCAAAAGTATGATTAGCCACTTTATGTATTTACGTTTTTAACCTTATATTTTCTTTCTCTTTTTTCTCATTCATTTCACCTCCTTCCTCTCTCTTCTTTGCCACACTGAAATTTCTTGTCGGTCTCTATCAAATAAAAAGTACATTCGTCGACGATTCTTCGTTTAAAGAATCTGGAAATTCGCTTGAAGATTTATTGACATCTTTATCAATTTATTGACATAGATGAAAATAAGTCTCCAAAGATTATGGGAATTCACTTCAAAATTTATTCATATCTTTGTCAATAAATTTTCTGGATGTTAATAAATCTTCAAAGAATTTGGTCTGTTGAAAATATATTGAAATAAAAAAAAATTATTGACAAAGATGTCAATAAAGCTTTAAACAAATTTTCAGATTTTTCAAATGAAAAAATAAAAAATTCTTCAAACGCTTCTATGAGAGCAAAAGTGAACGCTGTGAAGATTCAGCAATCCAAAAACGAAAAAATAAGTCACATGAGAGAGAGAGAGAGAGAGAGAGAGAGAGAGAGAGAGAGAGAGAGGGAGGTATGATGATGATGACAGCAGTGACAATAGATTGTCAAAGAACCGTTGACTACCGCAATTTTTATTCTAGGTGTGGTAAATGAGAGAGGAAAAAAGTGAAATGTATGAGATAAAAAAGAAAAAAAGAAAAGGGTTAAAATCGTAATAGGTAGTCACACTTTTGAATTAAAATAGACTTGGGATTTTGGTCCAAATTTATTGGAAATCTCATAGTATAATCCCTTTTTATAATTTTAACAAAAAGAGCTTGTTCTCTAGTGTTAGAATGCAAATAGACTACTTGACCCGGAAAAAAAAGGTCTGGTCTTTTATTAAAAAGAAATAGTTTGTGTAATTCACTATAGATAAAAGGTAAAATATCAGATATTTAACCTCGGTGTTCGATTGAAATGCGATGACTATTCTCATATTTTCTAGAAAAATCAATTCATCTTTCACGTTTGCGACATCGTTAAGTTTTTTTTTTCTTCGAAACTAAAGCACCATTTAAACTTAGAAAATACGGAAAGATTAATAAAATTTACCTTGAAGATAAAGGAAAATAAAAAATTACCCTCAACTAAAGTTGTGTAAATCGCTTCTTGTAGCCGTTTTTCATACTTTATCGCGAATATGACTTACGTGTTTTACTTGAAATGCAATGACTTTTCTTATAATTTTTAGAGAAATCAATTCATATTTCATGTTTGAGAGGGTAAGTTTTTTTTTTTCGAAACTAAAGTACCATTTATACTTAGAAAATACGGAAAGATTAATTGAATTTACGTTTGAAGGTATAGGAAAATAAAAAATCACCCTCAACTAAAGTTGTGGAAATCGCTTCTTGTAGCCGTTTTTTGTATTTTATCACGAAAGTGACAATTTAAAGTTTTTCCTACCAAAATAGCATTTTTTTTTAAGTTATAAATGGTCATTTTTCTTGATTTTTTTTATGTTTACAGTATTTTTTTTTAAGAATTTTGTTATATATTTTGGGCTCTATATAACTTTATTTACTATTTCTAATTTTATTTATGAGAGAAATAGTTATTTACTGTTTGATATTTACTGTTTGAAAAAAAGCTATATTTGAAAAGATTTAAAATATCTATTATTTTAAATATATTACTTAAAAAAACATTAGTTTTGTAATTTCTCTACTAAAGTTCATCTCGTGCTCTAATTCTTTATGGGAAATTGCCCTAAATAGGAGTAAAAAAAAGTGTTTTGACTTTTTTGGACTTTTTTTTCAAAAGGTCACAAATAGGACCTCTGACACTTTTTTCAATTATGTAATTACCATTATATCCTTATTTATTTATTTTTTATAAATGTCAATGTCTCATGGACCCCACACTCACCTACCCCCCTCCTCTCTCTCTATTTTTTTGTCTTTATATGTTATAATAAAGTACACATAAATAATTAATAAAATAGACACATTTTTTTACTTTCCTGTCACGAAAAATGAGGATAATGCGACTTATCTGTCACGAAACAAAACTCTTCAAGTCACGAAACAATACGTTTTCGTGACATATCAGTCACGAAATGGGACACTTCGATGGAATTTAATGATAAAACTCTTGTTTATTTCATTAAATACGTCGTAGAGGACCAATGGTTATTATAAATATAAAAATAAAAATTTGAAAATAATAAAGTACACACATAAATAATTAATAAAATATATACATTTTTTTTTATGAAATTAATTTTTAATAAATAATTGATAAAATAGACACATTTTTTTTATTTTTTGAAATAATTTTGCGTTAATTTTCCATGAAAATAATAAAGTACACACATAAATAATTAATAAAATAGACACATTTTTTATTTTTATGAAATTCGTTTTTAATAAATAATAACACGAAACAATAAAATTTGTGACTTTCCTGTCCATAAACAAATGGATTCGTGACTTTCCTGTCACGAAAAATGGGGATATCGTGACTTTTCTGTCACGAAAAATGGGGATTTCATGAATTTCCTGTCACGAAACATTGGGATTTCGTGACGTAGCTGTCACGAAAAAAACTCTTCAAGTCACGAAACAGTACGTTAACGTGATATTTCAGTCACGAAATTGGATACTTTTATGGAATTTAAAGAGAAATCTCTCTTTTATTTCATTAAATACGTCTTCGGGGACCAATGGTTCTTATAAATATAAAAATTAAAAAATTGAAAAAAATACATTGTAAGCCAAGCTCTACTTACATATAAGATCTTGAGGAAAGAATGTATCATGTACATTGTGAAGTGTTGTTGACATACATTAATTTGTACAATTTCATCATTTCAAATGGGAAAAGAATGTCAAGTAATCTAAACATATTATTATAAGTTAATGAGGTTTAACGTCATGTCGTCGGACATGTCGTTTTCTCCTCTAACTTATCTTTAATGTGAGAATTTATTGATAATTCATGTATTTGCGTTGTTAGTCCTCCAAATCAACTCATTTAACAATGTAGAAGAAAGTTTATGAGGACCGAACGATTTCAAAGGAGCAAAAGAGAGCACGTTTCACGTAATTGACTGGGAGTTCGTGACGTCTTTGTCACGAAAAAATGGAAATTCGTGACTTTTATGTCGCGAAAAATTAGAATTTCGTGACTTCTATATCACGAAATATTGGGATGTCGTGACTTATTTGTCACAAAAAATGGGGATTTCGTGACCTTCCTGTCACGAAACATTGGGATTTCGTGACGTAGTTGTCATGAAAAAAAACTCTTCAAGTCATGAAACAGTACGTTTTCATGACATTTCAGTGCTATTGCTACCGTACGTAAGTCACGAAAACGACCCCAATTTTGTGATATAAGCTTTCTTTCGTTGTTTTTATTTCATTTGTGACGTAAATACATGCTTCCAGACTGTTCAATGAGTGAATTTTAGAATATCAAACCCTATTTTTACAACGTTTTAAATGCCTAAATTACAAAGCTTATGAGTTTAGACTATATCTATTTATGTAAATATTAAAATGATAACATTAGACGAATAAATATTTGAAATTTGTTTGATTTTATTCCATGAGAATATTAGTACACACATAAATAATTAATAAATTAGACACATTTTTTTTATTTTTATGAAATTAGTTTGATTTAACTTCCATGAAAATAATAATGTACACACATAAATAATTAATAAATTAGACACATATTTATTTTTATTTTTATGAAATTAGTTTTATTTAATTCCATGAAAATAATAAAGTACACACATAAATATAATGTGGAAAATAAAAATATAATGTGTAAATAATGTGTCATGTATTGTAAAGTGTTGTTGACACACATTAATGTGTACAATTTCATCATTTCAAATGGAAAAAGAATGTCAAGTAGTCTAAACATATTAACATAGGTTAACGAGGTTTAACGTCATGTAATTGACACATATATCTGGGAATTCGTGACTTCTATGTCACAAAAAATGAGCATTTCGTGACTTTTCTGTCACGAAAAATGGGGATTTCGTGACTTTCCTGTCACGAAATATGGTGATTTCGTGACTATCTTGTCACGAAAAATTGAGATTTCGCGACGTATCTATCACAAAACAAACTCTTCAAGTCACGAAACAGTACGTTTTCATGACATTTCAGTCACGAAATTGGATACTTTGATGAAATTTAATGAGAAATCTCTCTTTTATTTCATTAAATACGTCTTAAGGGACCAATGGTTGTTATAAATTTAAAAATAAAATAATTGAAAAAATACATGGTAATTCAAACTCTACTTACTTAGAAGATCATGATGAAAGAATGTGTCATGTATTGTGAAGTGTTGTTGACATACATTAATTTGTACTATTTCATCATTTCAAATAGAAAAAGAATGTCAAGTAGTCTAAACATATTAACATAGGTTAGTGAGGTTTAACGTCATGTCGTCCGACATGTCGTTTTCTCCTCTAACTTATCCTTAATGTGGAAATTGATTGATAACTCATGTATTAGCGTTGTTGGTCCTCCAAATCAACTCATTTAACAGTCTAGAAGCAAGTTTATGAGGACCAAACGATATCAAATGAACGAAAGAGAGCATGTTTCACGTAATTGACACATATATCTGGGAATTCGTGACTTTCCTGTCACGAAAAATGGGGATTTCGTGACTTTCCTGTCACGAAAAATGGGGATTTCGTGACTTTCCTATCACGAAAAATGGGGATTTCGTGACTATCCTGTCACGAAAAATTGGGATTTCGTGACGTATCTATCACGAAACAAACTCTTCAAGTCACAAAACAGTACGTTTTCATGACATTTCAGTCACGAAATTGGATACTTTGATGAAATTTAATGAGAAATCTCTCTTTAATTTCATTAAATACGTCTTAAGAGACCAATGATTGTTATAAATTTAATAATAAAAAAATTGAAAAAATACATGGTAAGTCAAACTCTACTTACTTAGAAGATCATGATGAAAGAATGTGTCATGTATTGTGAAGTGTTGTTGACATACATTAATTTGTACTATTTCATCATTTCAAATGGGAAAAGAATGTTAATAGTCTAAACATATGAACATAGGTGATGATGTTTAACGTCATGTCGTCCGTTATGTCGATTTCCCATCTAACTTCTCTTTAATGTGTGGATTTTATTGATAACGTATGTATTAGGATTGTTAGTCCTCCCAAATCCACTCATTTAACAGTTTAGAAGCAAATTTATGAGGACTAAACGAGATCAAATGATTGAAAGAGAGCCTGTTTCACGTAATTGGCTCGGATTTCGTGACTTCTCTTCCACGAAATTTTGAGAATTCATGACGTATTTATCACGAAAAATGGGAATTCGTGACCTTTATGTCACGAAAAATTAGAATTTCGTGACTTTTATGTCACGAAAAATGGAGATTTCGTGACTTATCTGTCACGAAAAATGGGGATTGCGTGACTTATCTGTCATGAAAAATGGGAATTCGTGACTTCTATGTCACGAAAAATGAGGATTTCATGACTTCTATATCACGAGAATTTGGAATTTTGTGACGTATGAGTCACGAAACAAACTTTTCAAGTTATGAAACAGTACGTTTTCATGACATTTCAGTCACGAAATTGGATACTTTTATGAAATTTAATGAGAAATCTCTATTTTATTTCATTAAATACGTCTTAGGTCTTAGGGGAAAAGAATGTCAAGTAGTCTAAACATATGATTATAAGTTAACGAGGTTTAACGTCATGTCGTCCGACATGTTGTTTTCTCCTCTAACTTATCTTTAATGTGAGAATTTATTGATAATTCATGTATTAGCGTTGTTAGTTTATGAGTTTAGACTATATCTATTTATGTAAATTTTAAAATGATAACATTAGACGAATAAATGTTTGAACAAAACTTTGTAAGACATAACATCATGATCCCAACGCCACTCTTCTACCACTTTGAAAACAACTATTTTCGGGTAAATTTGTACTTACATATTTAAAGTACGAACAAGTCATAAAAATTTGACAAAAAGGTCACGAAATACATTTGTTTCGTGAGAAACAGGTCACAAAAATTGGACTTCGGTGACTTTTTGGTCACGAAAGATTGAACTTTCGTGACCACTTGATCACGAAAATAATGTATTTCGCGACCACTTGGTCACAAATATAATGGATTTCATGATCATTTTGTCACGAAATTGGAAGATTTGGTGATAAGATGGTCACGAAATAAGGTCTTTCTTATACACTTTCGTTTGAAATAATTTGTTCCTTTGACATGACAGTAAATCTCATTTACATATGTTCATTTGTTTTAGACTACTTGACACTTTGTCCCATTAATTTGAAATGATGAAATGGGACAAATAAATGTATGTCAACCACACTTCACAATACAAGACACATTAGTTCCTCAATATTTTCTAGGCAAGTAAAGCTTGACTAACTATGTATTTTTTCAAATTTTTTATTTTTATATTTATAACAAATATTGGTCACCTAAGACGTATTTAATAAAATAAAAGAGAGATTTTTCATTAAATTCCATCAAAATATCCCATTTCGTGACTGGTATGTCACGAAAACGTACTGTTTCGTGACTTAAAGAGCTTTGTTTCGTGACAGATAAGTCATGAAATCCTTATTTTTCATGGCGAATAAGTCACGAAATCCCAATATTTTGTGACGTAGAAGTCACGAAATTCTTATTTTCCGTGACATAAAAGTCACGAATTTCCTTTTTTCGTGACAAAGAGGTCACGAATTCTCAGTCAATTACGTGAAACATGCTCTCTTTTGCTATTTTGATCTCGTTTGTTCCTCATAAACTTGCTTCTAGAGTGTTAAATGAGTTGATTTGGAGGACTAACAACGCAATAAATGTGTTATCAATAAATCCCCACATTAAGGAGAAGTTGGAGGGGAAAACAGCATGCCAGACGACATGACAGTAAATCTCATTTACCTATGTTCATTTGTTTTAGATTACTTGACACTTTGTCCCATTAATTTGAAATGATGAAATGGGACAAATAAATGTATGTCAACCACACTTCACAATACAAGACACATTAGTTCCTCAATATCATCTAGGTAAGTAGAGCTTGACTAACTATGTATTTTTCAAATTTTTTATTTTTATATTTATAACAAATATTGGTCACCTAAGACGTATTTAATAAAATAAAAGAGAGATTTGTCATTAAATTCCATCAAAGTATCCCATTTCGTGACTGATATGTCACGAAAACGTACTGTTTCGTGAATTAACGAGTTTTGTTTCGTGATAGATAAGTCACGAAATCTCAATGTTTCATGAGAGGAAAGTCACGAAATCCCAATTTTTCGTGATAGAAAAGTCACAAAATCCCCATTTTTCGTGACAGAAAAGTCACGAATCCATGTGTTTCGTTACATGAAAGTCACGAAATCTTATTGTTTCGTGTTATTATTTCATATAAATAAATAAAAAATTCGTCTGTTTTATTAATCATTTATTTGTGCACTTTATTATTTTCATGGAAATTAAATTGAACTAATTTCATAAAAATAAAAAAAATTTGTCTGTTTTATTAATCATTTATTTGTGCACTTTATTATTTTCATGTAAATTAAATCGAACTAATTTCATAAAAATAAAAAATGTGTCTATTTTATTAATTATTTATGTTAGTACTTTATTATTTTCATGAAAATTGTCACAAAATTATTTTAAAAAATAAAAAATGTGTCTATTTTATTAATTATTTACTAAAAACTAATTTTATAAAAATAAAAAAATGTATCTATTTTATTAATTATTTATGTGTGTACTTTATTATTTTCAAATTTTTATTTTTATATTTATAATAACCATTGGTCTTTTACGCCGTATTTAATGAAATAAACAAGAGTTTTATCATTAAATTCTATCAAAGTGTCACGAAATTCTAATTTTTTCGTGACATAAAGGTCACGAATTCCCAATTTTCGTGATAAATACGTCACGAATTCTCAGAATTTCGTGATAAAAAAATGTGTCTATTTTATTAATTATTTATGTGTATTTTATTATAACATATAAGGACAAATAATAGAGAGAGAGGGGGGTAGGTGAGAGTGGGGTCCATGAGACATTGACATTTACAAAAAGTAAATAAATAAGGATATGATGGTAATTACATAAATGAAAAAAGTGTCAGAGGTCCTATTTGTGACCTTTTAAAAAAAAAATCCAAAAAAGTCATTTGCATTTTTTTTACTCCTAGTTTTGGAAAACTCCCATTCTTTATTCTCCTTCCCTTTCTTTCTCTCTTTATATTTGGGCCGATAACATCTTCAGGTATTGGACTATTACTACGCGCTGGTATTGGTTTTATATTGTGGAAATTACTTGAGCTTCATCCCATTCAAAATGTTTTCAATAATAACCCATTTCTCATTTCTATTCTTAAAGTAACTGATTTATGTGTGCATTTTATATTATGGCGTTACTTAATACCTTCGTATTCGTCTTTAAATACAAGTTCCTTTTCTTTTCAGACTCACCAAGGATCAGAGCAGGCTCAATTAATTTAGAAGCTTTGGGCGAAAGGCCAAAAAAGAGCACTTCATAATTATATTCAAATTAATTATTTCAAGCGCATTTGCTATGGGTGAAGATTGAACAACATAAGTACTATATATTTAGAATAACTAAAAAACTAAAAGTAAGATATTAAAAGATTAACATTAAACAAAAAAATTATATATAAAGTTACAATACAACTCTTGCCTAAAACAGTTTTCAAAAACTCCATTTAACAAAACTTTTTTTTTTCATACCTTGATGGGTAATTCCTATTCAACATAATTAAGACTATTAGCTAATCTTACTACTTCTAATAATATTTATATGTTGAGAAAAATTGGAAAAACAAAAACACACAAACAAAAGAAACAAAAAACAAAACAAATAAAAAATATAAAAGTAGAATACCAAGAGTTAAAGAAAGATAGAACTTGGAAATAGTTTGTCAAGGTGTGTATCTTCAGTATAAAACTTCCTTAAAGTTGTGGATGAAATAATAGGTCGTGTTATTCGCAATGACTTGGTTCCAGGAGTGGAGTATGGCCCAGCTGGAGTAGGGTCAATCTGTCCCGGGGTGGAGAAGTGTAGTAAAAACCGAGTGGTGGTACGGTTTCAAATGTTTTCTCCGTTTGGCTTACTTGTTGTCGAGTGTTGAAGGTTACTTTTTTTTTTTTTTTGTCACATGTTTCTATTTCATTTGTAAAACAGTATGCGAACCGGGCGATGCAATTTGTCACACTCTACCGGCTCTTGTCTAGCTCTCTTATTCAAGGTCAGTTTCCTGCGGAGCAAGGCCGGCCCTGACCTAAGGCGGGCAAGGTTTGTGCCTTGGGCCCCCAATTGGGTTAGGCAAAAAAAAAATTATTTTACACTTTTTGCCTATTTACCCAAAAAATTTACACTTTTGGCCCATTTTCTAAAATATTTACATTTTTTACCCTAAAAATTTAAATTTTTATTAGTATTATAGGGCCCCAAAATATTGAGTCGCCTAGAGTCCCCGGTGAGTTTGGACCGGCCCTACTGCGGAGTTTGTGAATTTCATTTTGGCTGATTTAGATTAATAATGATTAAAGATTTTTGTAAAAATAAATAAATATAGAACTTCTTTTCTTTTTTATTATTATTTCTATTGAGCTATTTTTCTCTTGAATTTGTTGTCACTTGTTTTTATGGACTTTTGAGTATTGTAAAATCGATTGAATTAAAAAGGTAAAAGTAGGAAAATAAAATACAATTTTAACGTAATAAAAATGTTTGATTTCTCAATATCATACCATTACCATCTGAATTATAATTGAATGTACATCTTTTGATCAAGGACAAACAAACAATAATGTAATTATACGAGTTCCTATTTCTATACGAGCAATTTACAATCTTTCTCACATCATTATTTATTTATTTGTAGGCACACCAAAATACACCTTGAACTCTGTTTTTATAACCTTAATAGCTTATCCCCATGAACATCTTTTTCAATGTGATATTTTTTTTCAATATTTACTATTTTAAATATCTTCTTTACACTGGGCTTGCTTTAGAGGCCTCGTGTAAATAGTTAATTTTATTTATTTATTTATTTAACGTTTTAATATTGTCGTCGATATTTTAATTTGCTTTAGGTATTTTTGCCTTTAACTTCAAAATATCGCGATATTATAATCTTATCGTCGATACTTTTGCGATATTTTATAATACGAAACGGTTTGTGATCGTTTTTTTTACCGAACTTGCCTCGATAGGCGATGTCTTGGACTCCTTTTTTGTTATTATTATTATTACAATTGGAGGATTTTTTTTTTTTTTGGACAATATTTGTAGTCATATGTATTTTTTTTTTTTCTTTTCTGTTATGTGATATATTTTCAACTTCTAGTATTAACAACAAAGAGAATTCACGGATATTACTAATGTACATTTTGATTCTTTCTAATTGCCTGAAGGGACTGAATAGCAGCCTGAAGATAGTACCATTAGTAAGCAGAGACCTGTCGCAATAAATAAGGATTTTAGATGCGACAAATCCTAATTATTTAGGGGAGGAGGATTTAATTGAACCTAATATTTTCTAGCAAACAAACTAACAAAAGGAAACAACGAATAACTTTAACACCATCGGAGGTTATTACAAATGAGGTATTTTATTAATTTTCAGATATGTTCTGAAACCAACATTGAGAAGCAGCGTACTGAATTAAAAATACAACATTATTAATATTTTGCTAAAATAAAATTAACGAAAAGGAGCCAAAGTCGGTAGGCGTGACAACATCGGCAATCTGGGCGGCGCCAACGCTAGACACGGAAAATGTCGCAATCCAAGAGGCTGCGGGTGACTCACAAACGAATTCGAAGGACGAGGAATGCGGATGATTTTCTTGGCAAACGAAGCCGAAGTGTTAATCGATCTTCTGATATTCGTGTCGATGTTGTATTTGGCGTTTGCAATGTTGTTCTTGTTGGCCATTTCGCGAGCCTTTTTGATCATTGGAGCTGAGCCTCTGCGGGTCACGGTCACGATCACCGGAGACGCGTCGAATATTTTTCCATCGCTGGGGTTCCTGAAATTGCAGCGAGAATTTTAACCAGAATTATTTATTATTTTTATTTTTTTTTTAAATGTAGGATAGCATACAAATTTGTTAGAAGTCTTTCATGATTCAATATAATATAATATAAGATCTTTCATGATTAGTGTTATAATCTTGTATTGAATATAACACCATTATTTTTATTTTTATTTTTTTTATATAAATGACGGGATGTGTTTGAGTGACGGAAAAAATAAAAAATAAAAACATTAAAAAAAAGTTAATGCTTGATATATATATATATATATATATATATATATATATATTATTATATATATATAAAGCAAAACCCCTAATTCACTATTCATACTACAGTAACCAGATTTTTTCTTAAAATTTCCAAAAATACATACTTAAATTTTAAAATGACATAAATAACCATATAATAAAATTCCAAAAACAACTTTACAAAACGAAAATTCCAGAAACAACTCTAAAAAACGAAAAATTCTAAAAATAACTCTAAAAATGAAAATTTTTGTGAGATCATAATCAAGATGTTGGTTAATCATAATTTTTGTGTTGCTAAAAAAAAAAATTGTATTCATAATTGCAACTTACTATTTCTTATTTTTTTTTATATCTGAGTTATTATTTAATTAAAATGGTTTAAATATATATTAAAAAGTGGTAAAAAATACTAATTTTTACGTATGACACGTGATAATCAACAATTACAAACCGTTCACATTATTATCTAAATTAAAATTTATCAAGCCTCCCGGGCAACACCGGGGTCTATTTCTTGTATATATATATATACACACATTATAAAGGGTTCTCAAGGGAATATAGGGATAAAAGTCAAAGGCTAAGATTACAAGAATAACGCTAATGAAATTCAAAACTTCTACATGAAAAAGATGAAATGTGAATCACAATTATAAGTACAACAAAATAACTTGTGGGTTATCCGTCTGTACAGATAATCAGTCATTGTCAGATTACTATACGAATCACAAGCGAAAACGCTTTCCTTCACCTGTTGCATATTGCGGTTTTAAGATTTTTACCCGATTGAGATCCACGCCCAGATAAAATCATATCTTAGATTTGAAATTCAGACCTAAATGACTAATCACTCCGATTAAAAATTGAACGGTATAAAATCAGATCTAATAAGTCTAGATCATTGAAACATAATAAAAAGCAAAAACAAAACATGAAAAAAGTACATTCTTCTAAGTCGAGAGTCATCCATTAATCGAGACCATTAGAGTCTTCGTTTATCAGGGGAGGCGATGACACCGAAAATTAAAAGTCGAAGTCTTGAAATTTTGGGAGAGAGGAAGCGGCTAGAGTTTTTGGAGAGGTCCGATGTTGCTTAGAGTTGCATCAACAAAATTATGCATTTTAAAATCTTGATAAAATCTTCACTTAAATATAATTTTTACTTAAAATACGAAATTGTGGCCAGGTCCTCTTATTCATTAAATTTAAAAAATATCGTTATATTTGATAATTACTTATAAGGAAGTAAGCTCGAGTAAACATATCAATGTGCAAACATATTTGATAATTTTGCGTTTTTTTTTTTTGCTTTCTAATTTTCTTTATTTTAGTTCCTTATTTTTCATGTTTTTTAATTAATAAAGTCCTCTTTGTATTCCCCACAATTAATTTAAAAAAAAGATACAAAAAAAAGAAAAAAAAAGCACAATATACGTACTTGTAGGAGTAGGAGATCTCTAGAATATCTTGGCTGATAGGCTGTTTGGCTTCGGGGAGAGTGAGGTCAACAAAGACTTGAGGGACGTCCTTCAAGTAGAGGTCGCCGAAATTCACCGTCACTGACCCATCGTCGGCATTAGTATGCGGATATTTTCCAGCCTCGACCTTTTCAACCGTTGATGCGTTGAGATATGGCGCGATTTTGAGTTTCAGGTCCTGAACATCAGCATTGTCGAGGACAGTCACGAGGTCAACGCCCGAGCCGGTCAGCTCGATCATCACCTCGAAGTTATTCGTCTTCTCTAATGGCGCTTCGGTTTCGTTTGTCACCGTCAGAGTTGTTTTTCCGTCTGGGAACGAATTACCATTATTTTCGGCTCCACCTAGAAACATTCAATCATTTTACTTTAAGGTTCAGGCTCCGTTTGGAATCCAGAAAATAAGAGAAAAAAAGAAAATAATAAAGAAAATGAAAATGTTGAAGAAAATAATATAAAAACTCAAAATTCTAATTGTGTTTGCAAGTCATGGAAAATATGAGAGAAAATTGACGGGAAAGTAACGATGAGACCAGGGACGGAGCTAACTCAGATCTAGGCCCCCCCTCAAATTTTTTATTTTTAAAAAGTTTTATATTTTTTACCCTAAAAAATCTAC
Source organism: Urtica dioica subsp. dioica (assembly GCF_054948205.1). Taxonomy (NCBI): domain Eukaryota; kingdom Viridiplantae; phylum Streptophyta; class Magnoliopsida; order Rosales; family Urticaceae; genus Urtica; species Urtica dioica. Next base: position 52,211,772 of record NC_142757.1, on the reverse strand, counting down.
ACTTTTGACCAATTTTTAAAAAAAAAAAAATTCATTGTTGCCATGAATTTTTTTTAATTAGCCCCCTAAATTTTTGTATTTACATTTTTTTGTCCATTTTTAAAAGTTTTACATTTTTTTTATCCTAATTACACTTTTGACCCATTTAAAAAAAAAAATCATTTTTACCATGAATTTTTTTAATTAACTCATCCTCACATATTTTTTATTTACATTTTTTTGCCCATTTTTAAAAAGTTTTACATTTTTTACCCTAAAAATTTACACTTTTGACTCTTCTTAAAAAAAAAATCATTTTTACCATGAATTTTTTTAAATTAGTCCATCTAATTTTTTTTTTTTTCAAATAAGCCCTCGTATTGAGCTTTTCTTGTTCAGTCCCTAGACGAGACACATAAATGTAATCTTCTCATAGACAAATTTGGAGAGATTCTCATTTTCCATTTGATTTTCGAAGGAAAATAAAATCCTCATTTTAGTTATACTCTTTTTCCCTCGTATTTTTCATCATATATTTTTTCCACCCTATTTTTCTCAATCCAAACAACATAAATAAAATAGGAGGGATTTCCATTTTCTTTTCTCTCTTATTTTCCAGGTTTCAAACGGAGCCTTAGGGTTTAGGGATAGCAATTATTTCAAACAGGTAGTTAGGGGTGTGTGAAGGGTTAACCTGTAATACTAATATCCTACTCATTACTTATTTATCGACCTTACCCATTTACGACTAATTGGGTATGCAATTAAATAACTATTCAATACTATTTATTTTGTGAAATTATTGAAGAAACCTATATTCCATAATGATAATTTCTTGAGCGGAAATGTTCACGAAGTCCTAATAATAATAAGGTATTATTGCAATATATATTACTTTTATGGCAGAGCTTAAAACTGAATTGATAAACAAATTTTCTTGAGTGTGTTGAAGAAAGTCCAATAATATTAACATGTTTAAATGCAGGTCTAGTTAAAAGAAATGATTGATTAGAAGAATGGTGATATATATGACAGAGGGAACATAAAAATATTCAGCAACAATTTAACGCTTATCAGTGAATTTAGTTTCATATACTTAATTTTTAAATACAAAGGAAACCCTACTTCTGTACCTGGGAGATCTGCAACGATTGGCTCATCGTCGTTGAAACTCATTTTTTCCGAAATGTGTAGAGAAATTGATTTTTTTTTTCTTGTAGCTTGATAGATTATCGTTCGTGGCTCGGGTGGTTGATCTGCTTATATTTCAGGTTGATAGGGCTCATTAATATTGCTGCAGTAAATTATGTAATCAGATGATCTTTTAAACGTGACCGAATAATCTCACCTAATTTTGATATAAAGCCACGTGTGATTCATAGCATTTTTTTTTTCTTAAAAAAAAAAAAAAAATCAAAGAGGTCACGACAATATTCCTGCTGTCCAAATCCGAGGGAAAAGAAAAAGTCCACAAAACAACAACGTTAAAAGCAAAACTATTTAATAGATATGTAATCAGATGATCTTTAAACGTGACCGAATAACCTCACCTAATTTTGATATAAAGCCACGTGTGATTCATAGCATTTTTTTTTTCTTAAAAAAAAATCAAAGAGGTCACGACAATATTCCTTCTGTCCAAATCCGAGGAAAAAGAAAAAGTCCACAAAACAATTTATTTTTGTTATGGGTTTCAATATCATAATTTCGGGGATGAATATGACTGTTCAACAAATTGAGAATAATAATACTCAATAGCAAGGCCTACTAATTAATGATCCGAAACGCGAATGAGCTTCGCCACTACCTTGCAATCAGATTGTACCAAAAGTCTCGTGACTCACCTTCTAGCCTCTTCGTGAACTCATCCAACGTAACATGTTTTTTGTTTTTGTTTTTTGTCTTTTGTACACAGTTCATTAGAGTAAATTACGTACTAATACCCTCTCATTTATTTTTCTGCAAAATAACATCTTTCACATTTTAATTGGGCAAAATAATACCTTAACATTTCAAATTCCTACAAAATAATGTCTCGCTTTATAATATGCAAATTTATAACCCGACTTTTTAAATGTATAATGTACTATATAGAAATTAACACGATTTAAGAATAATCCTATTTTCATAAAGTGTACGACGAAGTTTTTTAACTTGCATATTTTTTTTATTAGCCCAGAGTTTTACGATCCTAAACTCTTTTACAGTTATTTGGGTCAATCTTAATTACTATAGAAATATTATTAATTATCATATAGCAAATTATAATAAATGAAGCAAAAAGGAAAAAGAAAAAGAGTAAGGTATATTGCACTATTAAAATAGTGAGGGTAATAATTTTGCATAAATTCATAATATTAGGGTATTTTGCACAGTTAAAAAGTATAGATATTAATTGGCAACGAAGTAAAAAGTGAAGATATTCATTTGCAGTTTACTCTTCCATTTACCTTCGGTGATATCTATACCAAGGAACTAAATGCCGGAGAAATTCCCGGAAATTCGGCTGGAATTTCCATTTCCACGGGTCAACGGCCGACGAAGAGCAAGTATTTCGTTTCGTCGTCGTTTTTCGTTTTGTGTCGTTTTTCGCCGAATTTCGTCGTTTGCTGCTTATGTCGTTTTTAACTTAAAAATTAAAACTGGACCTGAGATTCGAACTCCAGTCACACGCCTGGGACGGTCTGGATATACCAATGAGCTGAGCATCGACTTTGTTATATTATGGACATGTTTAATATAAGATTTGTACATAAAAACCATCAACTTAATATAAAACATAATTAAAATATAAATTAATTATTGATAAATTTATATAACATTATAAATTAAATTATAAAAAATATATCACATAAAAACTTAAAAATCTCATCTTGATTTAAGAAATAATATTTATATATATAAATAATACATAGATATATCCATATATATGTGTGTGTATAAATTTGTGTATTGAGTATAAATATGTTATGTGAGATTCAAATTAACAATTTGTGCGTATTGAAATATTATATATTAGATTGGTGTATAAATAATTATGTATTAAGATTATAAAATATAGTTTCCAATGGATTGGTGAAATTAACGAGTTGTTGGTATTATATATTATATTGGTGCAAAAACAATTAGGTATTGAAGATTATAAAATGTAGTCGACATAAATTTCAAGTTTAAAAATTGAAAGATATATATATATATATATATATATATATATATATATTTAACATATTATGTCACATTATTTCCGTTCGGTTTTCCGTCGGCACGTCGAATTTCCATGGAAATCGGCATTTGAAAACGGCATTTTACTTGCCCATTTCCACAATTTTTCCGTTCGAAATTCCATCGGCATGACAAATTTCCGTAAATCAGGAGGCTCGAAACGGCAACGAAATCGGCATTTTTTTCCTTGATCTATACTACCACAGCATGTATACTTTTTTGTCACATCTGGGATTGAAGAATTTTTTGTCTGCTAATACGATATTTTTTTTGGTTAAAAACAAATATAGAAAATTTAGCGAATATCATGTCGGCAAAAATATCCAAAAATAAGGATGTATGTGAGATAATATGAGAGTGAAAGGGATTAATATTAAAAAGTAAAGTGAGAAAGTAGTAAAAATGTGAGGTACTAGGTTAAGGATTTGTTTCATCTAAAAGAAGAAGAACAAAAAATCTATTTTTTTTATAGTTATATGTTAGTAAGTCTTTTCAATGAAAATTTTCATTTTATTATGTGTTTTTTTTTTAATTAGAGAACTTTTCATAAATAAAGCCCTTCCAAATCACATGTAACAACAGTTTCGATGGATGCATAAAAGACATTCAAACAATCACATTGTTTCAGTCGTAGATTTAAAAGATAAACGGGTGAGTGTGCACCGCCATATTCCTTATGCAGGAATTTTTGTTTGCAAAATGTCCCGCCACCGTCTACGAGTAACCACTGAACATCATGAACAATGTCTTCAATCGCGCCGTGGTCTTGGAACTGTTCACCGCTTGGACAATGACAGAGCAGTCTGATTCAACTTCGGTAATGAAAATTCCATGGTCCTTAACGAATTGGAGACCATCATCAAGAATCGATGAATTAGCATTTAGTTTGATACCCTTGTTTCCGGCACCACCCAAGTGTTAAGACTCGAATTAGAGAGAGAAAATGAAGAAGAAGATTGTATTGTGAATCTTGTCGTTTACAATAAAAACAACCTGAGTTTATATATGTGCTTAGTGATTGGACTCATAACTAACATAGCCAGCCTATCACATGAGCTTGTGCTAACTCAGCACTTATACTAGTACACGTAGATTAAGCTAATGCATGTATACGCATGATATAACAACACACCGCTTTTCCTAACAGTCCCCCTCAAGCTAAGCTCCGATGACAATCAAGGTTAGGTTGGAACAAGTCTTGGAACCTTGGTATAGAGAGTGCTTTGGTAAACACATCAACAAGCTGACTCTCTCAGGGAACATAATGTATGTCCAATGCCTTCAGCAACACCTTCTCTCGAACAACGTGTGCATTATCTCAGTGTGTTTAATCCTGGCATGATAGACTGGTTTTGAATCCAACAAACTGGCTCCCATATTGTCACACTGATAGGTGCGTTTATTACGCGTAAAACTCCTATTTTCCGAACTAAAAACTAATGAGTCCTCGAGTGTTTTTGATAGTTTATGTGTGTTTATGAGTGATTTTCAGGTTTAAGAGGTCAATTGGGTCTTGAGGAGGTTATTAGCGCATCATGTGACGATTCCGAACAATTTCAAGGAGATTCATACACATTTGGACAACTTGGAGCAAAACAAGGAACGACGTCCTCTTCCGCAGGATTTTGGGATTTTTAAATGATGATTTTGGATGATCCACTTCCAGAATTGGATAGAGCTCCCTCTTAGCTTTCCAACGCATGTTTATTTGCAGAAATCGGACGTCGGAGCTAGGAGTTACGACCGTTTAAAAAACGGTGTGCAGCGAGCAGGAAGCGCGCGGTGCGCGGACAAAATTTCGCCGTTTTCGCCTCCAGAGTCGTACGCGCGGACCGCGCGAACCCGAAAATCAAAAGTGCGCGCCGCGCAGACAAAACGGCGCGCCGCGCGATCCAAAAATTAGCTTTTTCCAATGTTGCGTTTCTGAGCGGATTTTGACCATTGGATGCGATTGGAAGGCCTAGATTGCTCTGAAAACAAGTCCATTCAACCTTAAAACGATATTCGAGCGATGAGTTTAAGGTAATCAAATCATTTACCTTAAATATGTGTTTACCCATTTACATGTACGTTTACTATATTACAGGCCATACAAGCGAAGAACAAGGCGAATCGCTCGAAGAAGAAGACGAAGAGTCGACAGAGGACGATTGGATTCTTGACCCACCGCATGAAGAACGTAAGTTTTATGTTTATATGATACTTTAAATCGTTAAAACTATCTAACACTTGAAATTTTGTTTACATGCAGAAGAGCGTCGAGACAGGCGCTTTCGAGAGCTTGTTCGCGAACTACAAGCGCCAACATCAGTCCGACAAGTCCGAATGGCTGACTCCTGAAGCCTCCGCACGTTATGTAAGTTTACATTTATTTTGTCTTATTTTTCGATTAATATATACTAACTAGTTAATTATATCAGGATCGACTGGTCGATAGGTTCAACACATTGCGAGCGGAGGCTGAGCAATAAGGAGCGGACGTTGATATTTCCGTCCTAGAGCAGCAGGCGATCCGCGATATTATGGGTTCGCGGACTGATCACTTGACCGGCGTCGGACGTTTGGTGCCACAGGGAGCACGGATGGCGGCTGACCTCGCCGAAGTCTACGGTAGTTTGGAGGTTGGGACGTCACATCCAGGATATATCTCCCAGGAGGTGTTCACGTCGACCTTCGCCTCGTTCGCCGAGGCAATACAGAGTCAGGTGCCTGGCCTCAACCTGAGCTCGTTTATGCCTCAATTTCCGCATAGTTCGCAGCAGGCTCCGTCGTCCCACAGCCAGCAGACTCCGACGGCCGGTGTCCAGACTCCGACGCCTGGCGTCCACACTCCGACGGGCGGCTAGCAGAGGACTCCCGATGGTAGCCAGCAGACGACGCCCGGCGGTCCGAGTCAATCTACTGATCATGAGCACATTGTTCCGCCGCAGCTTGCAGAGATTCAGCGCCAGCAGAAGAGCGTTTCACGTCGAGGAGGGGGAAAACGAGCGGCAGGACGACAAAGCAAACGCCGCGACTAGTGTTTTATTAGATATTTTGTGTATTGTAGATTATTATTTACATATTTCTCGATAATCGAAAACGTAACCGGATTTTATATATAAGTTGATTTGGATAATATATTTTGGTTTTTATTTGATTTTTCATGTTAGAATTTCATAAACGAAAAACAAAATAAAAAATATATAATTAACAACGATAAAAATTAATAATTTTAAAAATCGGAAAAAAAAGTTTGTAATTAGCGATGACAAAGTCGTCGCTAATTATTAAAAAATTAACTTATTAGTGACGACTTAATCGTCGCTAATTCGCGCGCGAAATTCACCCGCGCGAATTAGCGATGATTAAGTCGTCGCTAAATAATTAAAAAAAAACTCATAGTTTAAACATTTAGGGACGAAAAAATCGTCGCTAATATCGTCGGTAAATATTTAGCGACGATTAATTCGTCGCTAAATATATTTAGGCACGGACATTTAGCGACGATAAAAATCGTCGCTAAAATCGTCGCTAAAGAGATTTTAGCGACGATTATGGGGTTGTTAGCGACGAAAAAAATCGTCGGTAATGGTGACATTTGTTGTAGTGTCTCAACAAAATCAGATCTGGGTTTTTTTTAACCTTCAACACGCCAAGATGACGAGGAAAACGCCGAGGTCGCGGGCCAAGGGGGCAGTCAAGCCGAAGAAGTTGTCGCCGATGACGCAGATCGGCCGGAGGCGGCGGAGGAGATCGGCGAAGGCTCGTCGGAGCCAGATCAACGTCCACAGGAGGCGGTTGACGAGAGCGTAGGGGAGGGAGAGCTTGGAGACGGGGTCGCGACGAGCCTCACGGTGGTGGTTGGCGGGAGAGACGATCGGAGCTTGGTTAGAGGTGGCCCGACTCTCACTGTTAATTTTTTTTTAACAGTGAAGATTTTCGAATGTCAGTTTTTGGAAAAAATGTAGAGGTACAGATTATTTATTTACAGTTATTTCCATTTATTTCCATTCAAATTACTTAAATGTGGAGAATGGGATAATTTCCAGTAATTTACGTTTATTATCTGTGTTGACAGGTTCTTACACAGTAACGTCAGTCTTGGTGAAGCCGTTCTAGATTAGCGCGCCGCGTGATTAATGATATCTTTGATAAAATATTTTGTTGAGATTTGTTAGAGGTTAAAGATTACGTATAACAATTTTGAAATTGTCTGTTATTTTATATCGTTATTGCCTATTATTTAGTTTCATATATGCATCATCGCACTAAAGTCTACTTGATGCATAAAATGAAGAAGAAGAAAATTAAAGTCAATGATATTTTAAAAAAAAATGTATCTGTAAAATTATGATTATTAAGATTCAAATCATGCTTAAGTTTCATAGCATAATTACGTAGAAAAGTCTAGTTTTTAAATTTAATCATAAAATTAATTCAAAAAAATATTTGAGTGTGGAATTTATAGAAAAATATGTATATTACCTTCATGCTTTATCACTTGAAAGTTAAAGAGAATTAAGAAAAAAAATAGAACAAATAAGAGAACTCATTAAGAAAAAAAAATTAAATCAAATAATAAAAAATAAATTAACTAACGCCGATAAAGCAAAATTAGAACAAATAAGAGAACTGATTAAGAAAAAAAAATCAAATAATAAAAAATAAATTAACTAACGGTGATAAAGCAAAATTGTCATCCTTAAATACGGTTCAGAAAGAAGCCCTTGATGTAAAATTACGAAGAAGCCAATTTACAAAGAATCCAATGTTGTAAATCCTTTTTTTTTTAAAGGAATGTTTTTAAGTCTCGGACACTAAAGCCAATAAATACAAGTGTATACTAGCTTTGGGATTGAATTTTATTCTGAGTTGTCCCTGTCCCTGGACCGACCATATAATGTGGAGGAAAGGTTCAAAGCTGATATATCGTTAAAAAATGATCACGTTTTCATAGAGATGGTATATATTATTACCCGATACTCGTTTATTCACCTATTATTCGTTCGAAATAGATCGGATAATACCCGTTTAAAACAGGTTAATGGATAATATCCGTTAACATTTAAACGGGTACGGGCAATGACAAAGCTAGAGTCTAAACTTAAGGGGGAGCTAAAGTGATTTTTTTTTTTTTTTTTCAGGGAGATAATTTGTAAATTTTCAAGGTAAAGATATGAGAAAAAATTTGAGGAGGGGCAGGGCCTTCATTGCCTGTCCCTGGGGACGGGTACAGGAAACCTTTACTTGACCCTTTAACCCGTTAGCTCGATCCATTATAATTTTTTTTTTTAAATAGATTCTTTTCAACACTTTAAATACCTTTAAATTATTTGTGTTGTGACTACGAGTTTTAATTTGTTTCAGTGTTTCTACTATAAATTATATTTTGATTCTAAATTGTAGTTTTTAATTTATATTTAGACTTTGTTAGTGGGGTTTTTTTTTCGAACCGGGTTAACGGATTATCCGTTATGAGAAAATGAATTAACGAGTACGGGTCAACAAGTATTTTTTCTAACGAGCACGGATACCGATATACATGCCCCCGCTCATACGTACCTGTTGCCATTCATATTCCTATGTGTCACTCCCAAAAGCCACCAAGGTGGTGAGTTCTGGCTATGTTTGTCTATATCTATACTACCACAGCATGTACATACTACTTTTTTTGTCACATCTGGGATTGGAGAATTTTTTTTGTCGCTAATATTACGATATTTTTTTTCGTTAAAAACAAATATAGAATATTTAGCGAATATCATGTCGGCCAAAATCATCCAAAAATAAGGATGTATGTGAGATAATATAAGAGTGAAAGGGATTAATAGTAAAAAGTAAAGTGAGAAAGTAGTAAAAATGCGAGGTACTATAGGTTAAGGATTTGTTTGATCTAAAAGAAGACGAAAAAAAATCTTTTTTTTTTTTTGTTATATGTTAGTGAGTCTTTTCAATGAAAATTTTCATTTTATTATGTGTTTTTTTTTTTAATTAGAGAACTTTCATAAACAAAGCCCATCCAAATCACATGTAACAACAGTTTCGATGGATGCATAAAAGACATTCAAACAATCACATTGTTTCAGTCGTAGATTTAAAAGATAAACGGGTGACTGTGCACCGCCATATTCCTTATGCGGGAATTAGCATAAGGAATCGATGAATTAGCATTTAGTTTGATACCCTTGCTTCCGACACTACCCAAGTGTTAAGACTCGAATTAGAGAGAGAAAACGAGGAAGAAGATTGTATTGTGAATCTTGTCGTTTACAATAAAACAACCTGAGTTTATATATGTGCTTAGTGATTGGACTCATAACTAACATAGCCAGCCTATCACATGAGCTTGTGCTAACTCAGCACTTATACTAGTACACGTAGATTAAGCTAATGCATGTATACGCATGATATTATAACAACACACCGCTTTTCCTAACAGTCCCCCTCAAGCTAAGCTCCGATGACAATCAAGGTTAGGTCGGAACAAGTCTTGGAACCTTGGTATAGAGAGTGCTTTGGTAAACACATCAATAACAAGCTGACTCTCTCAGGGAACATAATGTATGTCCAATGCCTTCAGCAACACCTTCTCTCGAACAACGTGTACATTATCTCAGTGTGTTTAATCCTGGCATGATAGACTGGTTTTGAATCCAACAAAGTGGCTCCCATATTGTCACACCACATACCAACACTTCGGTCACTCTTCACCTCAAGCTCACTCATCAAGCTTTGCAGCCAATTACTCTTGCTGTGGCTTCAGACAATGCTCTATACTCTGCCTCACAACTCGATCTTGCTAATACATTTTGCTTCCTAGAACACCAGATCACCAAGCATCCAGTGAGAAATAAACAATATCCAGTGGTTGATCTTCAATCATCAGTTGAGCTCACCCAATTTGCAACTGTGTAACAAGTATGTCAAGCTCGCTTAAATTTCTTTTTGGCACAAAAACAATGCCTCTATCGAGTGAGCCTCTGAGATATCTGACCAGACGATTGCAAGTGCTTCAATGATCTGTTGTAGGCGCTTTCACGAACTGACTTAGCTTGTTCACTAGGTAAGCTATATTAGGCCGAGAAATAGTGAGATACTACAGTGCTCCAACAGTACTCCAATATAATTGTAGATTGTCAAACTCTGTGTTTTTCAACACTCAGCTTCTTATCTTAACACATCGGCGTGGGATTTGAGTTAGCAGAGGCCATATTCTTCTTAGCTAGCAAGCCTAGAGTGTACTTTCTCTATGTGAGATAGTACACCTTGCACTCTTGATTGCTTCAGACCCAAGGAAGAAGTTCACTTCGCAATGGTCTTTCAGAGAGAACTGTGCGTTCAGAGACTTAACCAAGTGACAAAATTGAGCATTACGTTAACCACTTGTAATAAGGATGTCATCCACATAGACCAAGATGAGCACAAGACTTGATCCATGACCCTTGTAAAATAGTGTGGTGGAGATTCTAAACTGCATATTTTCAATTGTCTGATTGAGCTATTCAATCCAAGCACTTGGAGCTTGGCGAAGACCAGACAAAGCGTTCTTCCGCAAATATACACGATCAGGCTTCTCAACACTCACAAAGAGCTAGTGAAATGACTAGTTGCATCAAATTATATATATATGTATATATATATATAATACTAGGTATCTAACAACATTTAGTTCTTGAAAAATCGAATTATAATAAAACTTATCATAGTGAGGGCATTTCAAGAAATTTTTTTAAAAGTTGAAAAATGGTATTTTCTAAATTGTCAAATTATCACCGATTTTTCATGAAAACTCTAATTTTTCCATAGAAAAACGATTTTAAAATTTGAACTACATCTAATCTACAACGGTACCGAACATGAATTTGTTTTAAAAAAATCAAAATTCTTCCGTGAAACGATAAAAAAACATTATTGCTGAAAGACTTCGTATTTTATTTATTTTTTTACTATTTTTCATTCGTACATATATTGATTACATACAATATTTGAAGTTATCTATATATATATATATATATATATATATATATTGTATCAATAATGAAGATAAATGTTGCTGCCGAAGACCTAGTTTAGTTTCGTGGTGATTTGATTACAAGGATACTTAGAACTTTAACCGGATACGGTATTGGTTTATCACAGACACGTCACAGACTGTGCCACTGCCATGACATAAAATTACCTCGAATAATATATGATATATCTATAATAATTTATTTACGCGTTATCTCACTCACATGCCACTGAATCATGCATGGGCCATAAATATTACATCGCAACTGCAATGCAAGAGAGCAAAATAGATATTACGTTTATTTAAAACGTGGTGTCATAGCATTTCTCACTCTCACCTAACTTTACGTGTCCTCAATACTACTGATGAGTAAACCAGCTCTTATATTTAAAACGTTCCCATTATAACGTCCTCTCTCAAAAAAATCTTTATCCGAATATCAAACCCAGAATTTGATTAAAAAAATAAAATGGACGACATGAGAGGAAGCATTGCGTTCTTCACAACTTACCGGCCGCCGGTGCAGCTGGACTTGTTCTCGGCTCCGGTCCCGTCGGCTCCGGTCCCGCCGAAGTCGAAGGCCGACGAGATTCACTTGACGGACGGCGAGTCCTACAACTACAACGGCCACGTCATCCCTCCGGCGGCTCTCAAGACCATCCTGAAACGCCCGAAGCTCGCCGGCCAAGCCACCGACGCCGACGTGGACTCCGGCAGAGTCTCGGGACTGGTGTTCGTGTCGGAACGAGGCGGAGCCGGCCTCGAGACGCTGCACATATCTCTCCGCGCTGACGAAAAGAATGTCGAAGTCTTTGGCTTCTCCGATGTGTTCGGGACCTACGGCGACGTACGGATGGAGGACAGCGGGTGCATCGCCGGCGACCATTTTGTGTACATTTCCACGAAGGACGACCCCAAAAAGCGCCGTCAGCCATGGACCGCCGTTTTCAAGACCAACCTCAAGACCGGGAAAACTGACCGCCTAACTCCCCTAGGTTTACTTCTTCTTTGACTTTTCAACGTTTAACAGCAAATATCATGGCATCGTTTTAATTATTTATTTGTTTTATGAAAATCGTGGTAATTTTGTGAGTGGGACCCACCTCGCTATCACGTTTTAATTACTTCTAAGAACGAGCGTAATCTTTAGAAAGAAATTTATAGTTTTATAAAGGATGTAATCGGGTTGGGCTAGTCAGTTATTTCATGTGCTATCAATCCGAATTCTTATAACTAATTTTTTAGTTTTAAAGTCCAAATCAACGCGATTGAAAAATAAAATCAAATTAAACCAACCATCTTAAAAATAATCAAGTTAGTTTGAGTTGATTTTTTCGAATTATAATTCTCAACAAATGACTTTATAACTCGAATAAAAATCATATATGTCTATTATATCTAGTACGGTATGACAAATAAAATTAAAATTTTACTTATTTTAAAAAAATTTACGTATTAAAATAAAAATTACACATATTTTTAATTACTAAATCTTCATGTATTCGCAACTAATAAAACATAATATTGTGTATTGTTGGACTTAATTATAATATTATTACAAAATTGATATATATATTTTTTAACAATAGTACATATAAAATATTTGCATATCTTAAAAAAATTAAAGGATTAACACTATTAAGTTGGCTTCATCGGATGGATTGATTACAACCCAAAAACTTCATCGGATGGATTGATTACAACATAAACTTCATCGGATTGGATTGGTTACAATCCAACTCGAAAAAATTGCGGTTTGGATATTAGTTACAATCCAAACTTTATCGGATTTTAATGAGACGGTTTTAAAAAAAAAGTGCGGTTTTATTTTAACGATCGGATTGTTCGATTTGACGGTTTTCATAATTATGACTGTGTATACCTAATATATATTTTCCGCTGCTAATTTGCTTTTTATAATATATCATGTTTTATTTTAAAAACCAAAAAAAAAATTACATATTCTACATTAAAAAACAAAATATATAGACACTTATATAAACACCTATAGATAATGGATTTTCAATTACCCAAATATGTGATTTAGGATAATTTTTTATTTGTAAACAAAATACAATATTATTAAATTGTAACGCATATTTGTTACTTTGAACACATTTTTTATGGTTTCATCCTTCCATTCCAGGCTATATTTGGGTGGAAAAATTATATAAAATAGGTATTGAAATTAATTGATTAACAAGTACTTCTAGATAAAGTTTCAATTTTTTAACAAAATAGTCCAATGTTATTTTCTCAGCATGTTTTAACATTTTTATTACAAATTTTGAGGCCTTATGTAAGTAATTTATACAAATAATTTATCGCTTACAAAAATATTATCACGGGTCAAAAAATGATTGAAACCTGGTGCTTGAACATTTGAACCATTTCACTAATTACAAATGTTAACCTTGATTATTTTACGAATTTATTAAATTTAATTAGTTATATAGCTATTCCATCTCAATTGTCTCTCTCTTCTAACTTTTTTGTTTGTTTCCAAAATAATTTTGTTAATTTTCGGACATAATTGAGAATTTTGATTTCCATGCTTTCCTTTAAATCTTGATTTTCTTCGGAACTTTCATCATCATCGATTATAAAGTCCGGGCCCAAAACATGTGTTGTGAACAGGAATTGCGGATTTGAGCCCGTCGGTGTCGCCGTCGGGAGAGAAAGTTGCGGTGGCATCGTTCGAGAGGAAAGGCGGTTGGCGTGGAGAGATCGAAGACCTTATGACCGACATTTACATGATGAACGTCGATGGAACTGAACGGTGCCTCGTCATAGAGAACGGAGGGTGGCCCACGTGGGGGAGCGATGACGTCATCTTCTTCCACCGCAAGGTCTACTGCAAGGACCCCAAGGTCGGCGACCACTGGGGCGTCTTCCGAGCTGACATCTCCGGCGGGATATTCCCCGTTGCCGATACCCCAAGGGTCACTCCAGAAGATATCGACGCCATCACCCCCGCCGCCATTGATGCCAACACCGTAGCCGTGGCGACAATCCGGAAGAAATCGAAATTTGACGACGTCCGTACAGAAGAGCAATACCGTCACATTGAGATTTTCAGCTTCGGCGGAGGAGGAGGTAGTCCGGTGAAGATCACTCAAAAGACAAGACCCAAAGCCGATCATTTCAACCCCTTCGTGATCGACGGTGGGAAGTGCATCGGATATCACCGCACAAGGAGTGACACCATCAAGGTTTCCAATCGTTAATTTATTCCGTCAAGGATCAAGGGGTCTAATTAAAGCTTCTTATAAGGTCATGTTTCTCATTGTCAATTAGTTTTGAGATGAAATTTTTTGCGACAGGTTGAAAGGAAATTCCACACGCTGGAGTCTCCCATGAAGGACGTCGGACTGTTTCGAGTCTCCGGCGTCTTCCCGACGTTCTCAACAGACGGCTCGCAGCTCGCTTTCGTCGACAACGAGTTCAAGGCCGTGTGGCTGGCCGATAAAGACGGCCTGAGAGTCGTTTTCGATGTAAACAATTAATTATTCTTACACTGTTTAGGAGGTGATAAATAAATAAATGACTAAAGCAATCCGTATTGTGAAATTGTAGACGAGCAAACCGGACAGCGTGTTCTCGCCGGTGTTTAACCAAGACCCAAAAAAAGATATATTGTATGTGTGCATGGGACCTTCTTTCAAAGCTGATGAAAATTTGGATATCTATGCCATCCCTGACGTGTCCAGCGCTAAGCAGCATCGGAACAAGCTCACTAAAGCCACCGACTCCAACAACGCCTTCCCATCCACCAATCCAGAAGGTATATAAGATTCTCCAATGCTAACACCATTTTAGTGGAATTTTTACCAAAAATATAGTGCAATTTTAAATTTGTTCCAAAAAGTACTGCACTATATTTTACACCAAAACGAATATTCTAAGAATTTTTTTATAGTTAAATTGATTTAATTTAATTATCTAGTAATGATATATCTTATTTAAAATGTATACGCTTAAATGATTTAATATGAATTGATTAGATTATAATAATATTTTAATAGTTTGTGTAATTTATATTATGCTAAATATAAATTTTCGATGTTACAATACCTCAATTATATTTATGGAGTTTTAGAATTCTCCATTCAAGATATGATTTAACAGTAATTACGTACGAGCAAGTACGCATAATAAAGTTTTCTTAAACTAATTTATAGCTAAAATATATAGTCACGTTTTTTTATATAGATTTTGTATTGTCATCATTCTCCTTGCAAGAAATAAAATATCTTACAATCAGTTTGGAACGTATTTACCAGCTAAAATAATTTTTTACACTGAAATTTTGTTTCATTGATGTTTGGTTTTTTTTACCAAAAAAAAAAAAAATATTTTGAATAGTCTAATCTAATGACTATGCATTAATATTAAAGTCCAACCATTTAAATGTAAAAGAATAATCTAATTCATTCCCAACACTTTCTTACTGTGACGCGTAGATGTTGTCTAAATTTTGGACTATTCTCTTAATTATGAGATGATTAAACTAAATGTTAGTGGGTCTAAATGAGCCTCACATTATTTTTTTTTATAACACAATTTAATATGCATGCGAAATAGATTTTAAAATTTTATAAAAACAAATAGTTTCAATATCTTTGGGAGGGAGTCGTAAAAAGGCACTCGCGTAATAGAGTTGGTAGATTATTTGAGCTAAAATTATGTAATATTATGCAGGGACGAAAATTGTATTTCGATCGACAAGGGACGGGGGAGAAAAGAAGCACAAGAATCTGTACATAATGGAGAACGCGCAGCAAGGCGAGTACGGCGACGGGACGGTGACGAGGCTGACGAACGGCGAGTGGACCGATACTCACTGCCAGTGGTCTCCGAGCGGCGATTGGATCGTCTTCTCGTCGACCCGCGACAAGGAAAAGGGAGCCGATGATCTCGACAACGGCCTCGACCCCGGCTACTTCGCGGTGTACCTCGTCAAGTGGGACGAGCCGACCACGGTGGTTCGGGTCGTGGGAAGCGGGTCGGACCCGTTCCTCGCGGGCCACGTGAACCACCCCTTTTTCAGCCCGGACGGGAAGAGCATCGTCGTGGTCGCCGACCTCGCGGCCGTCTCCGCGGACCCCATGTCCCTCCCGCTCTTCGTGCACTCCGTCCGGCCCTACGGGGACATCTTCACCGTCGATATCGACCCGGACCACATCGAGAAGAACAAGGACGTGGAAAAGTTCACGCGGATCACGCATAGCCGGTACGAGAACTCGACGGCGTCGTGGACCGCGTTCTCCACCACCGACCCCCGCGCGGCGTGGAATCTCGACATCGACCACGAGCAGCCGTCTTATTACGCTCCGGCGTGTCCGTACATGCACAGCGACGGGGGCGAGAGCTGGCACATGACCGGCCACCTCGTCATCCCTAAGAGATCCTGTTAAAATGGCTCTCTAGCTACGTCTTGGGATATGTATTACTACTCTTTATATAATGCAAATTTGAATGTTTTTCTTTAAGTTGGATTGTTTGAAGACATTTTCATCTATTTATCTACGCTAATAAAATTTACATGCTTTTGGACTCCGCTTGGAAATATATAAGGATGTATAATTTGCAGCAGCTACATTATGATCACACTATTGTGATTCCCTCTGTTCTACGGTACTACTTGTATCTGTTGAAATGAAAAGCGCATTTTTAGCCTCATATAAACAGCATAAACTTGTAATTTTATTCATGGTTCTTTGTTTCATACACATATATCTATATATTTAATAATTTTAATTGTTATTTTGGGCTCTATTTAACTTTATAAATTCATAATTTTTACATAATATTTTTCTAGGGAATAAATAATACACCATTAAAAAACATAAATATAAAAATTACATATTATTAATTAAGTTAATTATTATAAAAAATTAGCATACTAAATTATTTAAGCTGTGTTGTCGCTGAAGTTATTTTTGAAGTTTGACTGGTTAAGGCATTTTCATATCTATCTACACAAATAAAATTGACATTCTTCTGGATCCCGCTCGGAAAAGTATAATTCCTTTTACTGCCACATTCTGATCATGCTGCGTATTGTTATTCCCTCTCTTTGTACCTGTTGATGACCGTATTTTTAGCCAAATACAAATATCATAAAATGACAAGAGACGCAAACACACAAATCATATGACAAATCCATTAAATGTATGCATAATTGAAACCTACTTCGTAATAATGGAAAAAAAAAAAATTGATATTGGGTTTTGTTATTCACTACTACAAAATTGTGCGTTTTTTATATTCACTGCTACAAGATTTGGAAAACACTTTAAAAAAAACCCCGAAATCGGATATGAAACTTCACAAACCACTCTATCTCACATAAAACGTATATCTAATGTAAATCCCTAAACCATAAATATTAAAGAAAATAATAAATGAAAAATAAAATCAACATAAAGAACAAATACATATGAAGAGCTAAAATGAACTTAACCTCTACCTCTAACCATTCTGATGGCCGTGAGGAGGAAGAAGTAAGATTATGATGAGGGGAGAAAAAGAAGAATTTAATAATCAACTAGCTCACTTTAAATCTGAGAATTTCATTTTAACCAACGTTCTAAAATATTTCGTAAAATAACTATTTTTTTTTTTGCTAATGTGATAATTTTTAAATGTGTAACATTTTGGAATATGCCTTTCAATAACTAGTAAGCAGTTTATTTTTTATTTTTTTTTTTATAAAAAATAAATATTAATTTTGTTTCCATAATAATAGAGTAGCTATTGAACAGATATCCCTAAAAAAAGTTATTAAACAAATATTTTTCAACGTCTCTCTCTCTCTCTCTCTCAATACGATGAGCGGTGGTCACGTTGCCAGTTTCTTTAAAGATGGCTGAATTAGGTATTGAGGTTAATAATCCTTACGTTCCAATTCGTGTATTTTAATGATAAAGTGTTTTGAACCAATGATTAATATCATGGTCACAATTTTGAAATACTAAAGAACTGATGAAATTTGGTAAATAAATTTCTAATGGTCATAGTTGCAAATATCCAAAAGAGTTTCCAACTTCCAAAATAACTTGTGCGTATAATTTTTTTTTATTTATAGGAAAACCTAACACTTATCAATAAAATAACAAATAAGTAGGTAATTAGACCATTTATATAGTATTTACGAAAAATTGACTGTATAATAATGTGAAAGTGTAAATATGAGTATATACGTAATTGAAATGTAAAATAAAAAACATCTCTAAATAATAAATAAAAAGTCATGGACTTTCTTTTTATCACCATTTGTAAAAGCTAGAAAGGAAAGTAGAGTTTGGAGAAATATTCAAATGATATAAAAAGATTCATTACAACACAGTTCGAGCTTAATACGCACAGAGAATCAGTTACGACTCTAACTAACCCCACGCGAGCTCATCAATCCCTTAATACAGTCAGACAAGTACGTACACACGTAATTTTTTTATTTTTTTTTATTTATTTTTGGCTCGAAACATACACACGTAATTCACTTAATTAACACCATTGGAGCTTATCACGAAGCGCTTCTTTTTTCAATGTGGGTATTTTATTAATTTTCTAATATCTTTTGAAACCAACATTGAGAAGCAGCGCACGAGCAAAAGTCGGTACGTGTGACAACAACCGCAATCTGGGCGACGCCAAAGGTGGACACGGATAAAGTCGCAATCCATGAGGCGGCGAAATCAACGAATTTGAAGAGCGGGCAACGGTGGTGATATTCTTGGCGAGCAAAGTGGAAGTGTGAAACGATCTCCTCATGCCTGTAGTTTCTCCGAAACCATACAAAGTCGGGAACGTCCTGAGCTTATCCATGTCATCACCTCTTATTGTGGCGAACCGGAGCGTGTTCTCGTCTTTGGCGTCCTTGGCATTGTTTTCGTCGCTCGCCTCTCCATTCTTCAGCCTCTCCCCCGCACTGGAGTCTATGCGATTCACGCTCGCGATCACAGGAGACGAGCCGACACTTGGAAAAAAATAGAAAAAAATGATATGAAGTAGCTAATTCAAACTATGACTTTCGCAAAATAGTCATAGTTTCTCTAGGTATAGTAAAATAGCCAATTGAGAGTACTACGACTTTTAATCCTGCCTCGATTAATTTTAATCCAGCATTCATAAAGCTTACATTTTGTATTTATAGTTCGTTGGGATTAAATTTAATCCAGCCTAGATTAATCTTACTTGGGCTAATTTGCTTATAATTGACAAACTATGGCTATTTTGCAAAAGCTTAAGTTCTATTTGGCTATATAGCCGCTTGACCCAAAAAAATAATGCATGTTCAAGGACGAAGTCAAGTTAGGGGACTAATATGCGAAAAAAGTTGAAGGATGGTTAATTCGTATATATTTGAGATAAATTTAAAAAAAAATTAAAAATCGTGAAAAAGTGCAAATTTTTTTTTAGGGTGACTATAACACCCCTGAGCTCTATGTGGCTTCGTTACTGTGCATGTTGTTACCATGAAAAAAAAAAAGAAAAAAAACCAAACTTTGGCATAACATTATATAAGGTAAGTACGTTAATGGGAAGCGCAAAATACTTACGTGTAGGAGTAATAGACCTTGAGGATTTGTTTGGTGATGGGCTTAGGCACTTTAGGGAAAGTTAGGTCAACAGAGACTTTGCAGACCTCTTTGCTGTGGAGATTGCCGCACCACACCGTCACTGATCCACCGTGGTTGGTCTGCGGATAGTTTCCAGAGTTGACCTTTTTCACAGTTGACGTGCTGGTGTCAAACGGCGCGATTATGAGCTTCAGGTCCTTAAGGACGACTTGTAGAAGCCTCGCCAAACACTCTGAGATGGCGGTACTCATGTTCTGGTTTTGTACGTCTGTCGCAATGGTCTTCAGTTCCTGCTCATTTTTTATATTCAATTTTTTTATTTTTGGGTAGTTTGAAATCCGAAAAAGTGGAGGAAAAATGAAAATAATAGGAAAATGAATTTACGAGAGAAAATAAAATTGTAAGTTGTGTTTAGAAGTCACGAAAAATATGAGAGAAAATTGAGAGGAAAATAAAGAAAATACACATAAATGTGGTCTCCACGTAAACAAACTTATAAGGATTCTCATTTTTCATCCGATTTTTTTTTTTAAAAAAAGGAATTTTCACTTTAATTATATACATTCTCTCACATTTTCTCTACTACTTTTTTTTTCTATCATATTTTCTTTCTCTGTGGAATCCCAAAACTTCAAGCTACCAGAAAATTAGTGAAATCTTGTTATAGATTTTTTTAACAAAAAATTGGCTACGTAAGCCACCTAAACTATAGTAATTGTAAATTAGCTAACCTTTGATAAATACTTTGTAAATAGCCAACTTGCATACGTGGCAGCCCATTAACTACCTAAAATATATGTTTGGTTGTGTTAAATAAGGCTTTTATTAATCTGTTAATAAGTTTACTTGGCTATTTACAAGAAATTAACCAAAAGTGGGTTATATCTCAATCCACTATATCCATGTGGCTATATAACTTAATAACCTTTTTTTTAACCTTATTTTTATGTTGTCTGGTGTTTATGTGGTGTATGTATACATATTTATGTATATATGTAGATACATATGTATATATATATATAGATATATATATATAATTTAATTAAATGAGAGTGTTACTTAGAGGTACATATATACTTATATATATTTACTAAATTGTTTGGCTATGATATAAATAAAGGGAAATGAAAATGCTCAATATTTAGATAAAACATTATTTAATTATATACTCATTCATTTTTTCCTTTGACAAAAATATCAAATTTTACTATTTAGTAGCGTCGTAGCTAATTGTACCTTTAAGTTCAAACATAAATTTTAGCAGCGAAAGTATTTACGCATAACTAAATTTGCAAAAAAAAAAAGAATGAATATATAAATATCGATTAGAGCAAATCCTGAGTATTTTTGTCGTTATTTCTCCTTTAAATAAAGTATATAAAAATACTAGATATATATACATATTGGGATACGTGATCAATAGTGATTTTCACTATAAAATAAATGAAAAGATATCAGATATGATTAGTATATATACATATTTCGAATTACATATTTATTGATATATATGGGAAGCAAATCACGTGAAAGTGGAGTATGGCTTTTAGAAGATTTCTTTTAGTGGGTGGAGGATAGTTGAGAGAAATCTGCGCACCGTTTATAATGTCTATAGCTTTTTTTTTTAATAAAATTGTTATATTCACACGATTTCTTATCATTTAGCCTATAAATAAGCCTGACCTAGAAAAAGCATTCTTTTTCTTTCTTGTTCACCGTTTCCTTTACCGGTCTCTCTGTCTCTTTCTTTTCTTCTCTATAAACTCTAGTCACCAAATAAACGATCCTACACACTTCGTTCTCAAGTTCTATGAGTGTTAAAGATTAATTTTTTTTCACAATCATCTGAGAAATTAGGTATGTAATTCGTGGTTTTCTCAAATTAATTTCTATGTTATTTGTTGTTTTATTTTGAATGAGCTTTTAGATTAAAAGAAAGTTTTTGGTTCGGATTCAATCAAAATTGTTTAATAAAACGCTTACTGTGACTTCAAAATTTATTATTTTGTGTTGATAATTTTTGCAAAAATTATTTTTACATGTCTTCTATTTAAATTTTAAATCGAAAAATATTTTTATTAAATAGGTAATATTTTCCGATTATTCTCTAATCAGTGCACCGACATGTTTCACTCGTTCTGGCCTAATATCAAAACGATTTTTAAATGCTTAGTATGAAATTGTTCGTTAATTATGTTAATTAAAAAGTTTTTCCACTGTTCGCTATTGTGTGAGTCTTTTCAAATATATATAAAAAAAATTCAATAAACAAAGTTTATGTATCAGCGATTTAGAAAAACGACGCGCAGACAATTTTTTACACAAGTTTTAAAGTAAGATTTTATACTTGAATTATTTTTAATAAATAGTTAAAGTGTGCTTTGTGATTTTGGTGCCTTTACAAAAAGTGTTCAGAATTATGTTTTATAGTTATTGAAATTTTTATAGAAGTTTTCTAGGAGTTTTAGTTTTTTTCCCGGAACTCTAATAGCCCCGGGTATTTTAGTTATTTGCGTTGAATGTCGCGTCCGAAAATTTTTAGAACCTAAAGCATGTCTTGAATCCTTTTCTTAACTAATCTCCGATAGTCTTTAATTCCGATTAGGTTTCAAATCAAGTAGAACTTTCAATTCCATCTTCGATTAAAGAGCTTTATTCCCGATTTGTCAATGTGTGAATAATCTCACTAAAACACATATTATTTCAAAATTAAATATGATGATTGTGTAATTCATGATATGGTTTGTTCATAACTTTATATGTTTGAGTGTGTGTTTCGTTATTTATTGTGTTATTGATTTTAGTAGTTTGTGAGATTTATATTATTCTCACTGAGCGTGAACTCATTCCCTCGAAGAAAAAAAATATACGTCTGCGTTGTAGGTAAACAAACTATGAAGAACTGAGTAGGGCGGACTAGCGGCGTCGATAGCGAGAGGGTTGTGTCATGGTTGTCATTCACGAAATAAGTCTTTTGCTAAAAATTATTAAGAATCAAATTTTAAGGTTTTTAATTTCATTTATTTCAGAGTTATGAAGTTTCAAAAAAATTTCTAATTTGGTTAAAAATTTTAGATTATGGAATATGTTTTACTATTTTTTCCGTTATGTTTGATTTTAAATTAATACTTTATATTTTTATATTTGGTTAAGTACTTCTCATGAGATTTTTGAGACGCAGCTTTCATACTTCTTTTATATTTGGTTTATTTAAAATTCTTTTATATTTGATTTTTAAACTTTCATACTTCTTTTATATTTTAAAAAAAAAAATTCTCAGAATTTTCAAAAGAATTTTCTAAAGTTTAAAAAGTAAAATAGTCCGATAAGTCGGGTCGTCACATTCTCTCTATCCAAATAACTATAAAAAGAGGAGATATTTCATTTTCCTTTTTCAGAGTTTGAAAAGGAGCTTTAATCCATAAAGATATTGAAAATATGAGCCATAAATACAGTTATCATTTTTTTTCTGATTTTATTTTTATTTTTACATGCAATCTTCGTCTTAGGTAAAGTATAAGAGTATCAAATAGATCAATTTTTATTTCATTTTATTAGATAAATACAAAAAAAGACTATTACTAT
This sequence comes from Urtica dioica subsp. dioica, assembly GCF_054948205.1. Taxonomy (NCBI): domain Eukaryota; kingdom Viridiplantae; phylum Streptophyta; class Magnoliopsida; order Rosales; family Urticaceae; genus Urtica; species Urtica dioica. The sequence goes on along the minus strand of NC_142757.1, from coordinate 52,188,411 downwards.
AAATAAACAAATAAAATATGAGGGGCCAATTAAGCTGCCCCTGCTTAGGGGTACCCGACTAACAAAATTTATTTCGTAATTTCAATTTAATTGTCCATTTCTTTTTTAGATCTAGTCTCGGTTTGAAATAATAGAATATAATTCAAGATAAGCGAATTTTAAGAGCCATCATTTCGATGGATTTTTAAATAATCCCACATTAGAAATATAGTTGGATACATGTACTTTAAAAATTTATACCTAACATCATATTTAACGAGATATTAGAGTCCAACAACTACAAGGAGCACTCGGTCTAAAATAATTAGATACACTAAAATTAACGAATTATAAAAACCACTGACAACCATCTCACTTATTCTACAGCACTAGTATTTATATTTGTATTAATTTTGATTTTTGAATACTTCAAATCTATCTCACCGAAAACGAAATAAAACTAGTTTATAAAGATTAAACTGACACAATACTTGATCCAAAACATACTTAATTAGTTAATAAAGCGTAATCACGTGAGCACAAAAATTATATAAATACTGTATAACATAATACAGTATATATATATATATATATATATATATATATATATATATATATATATATGACATTCCTAACTAGTATATTTTAAACATCACATTTTGGACTCGTTTGAAAACTTATTTAAAAATAGTCAAACAATACGAATAAGTCATTCGAATTTTCTATTTTGTTTTCTTTTAAAGCAGTTTTTTTTTCATTTAATGACTGTCTCTCTCTCTCTCTCTCTGATTTATTTTTCTATTTTTTTTGCTACGGTTGATCATTCTCTCTCTCAAATATAACTGTTATTAGCTATTTTCTTAAACGTTTGCAAACGATGGCTACATCAAAATTTTGTAATTTATTTTTTATTATAAATCTACAATGCCTTATATATATATATATATATATATATATATATATATATATATATATATATATATATATATATATGTGGTATTCTTAAAAAAAAAATTAAGCTCTCTTAACACTATACTGGAAAACATAGACTTGAATGCATTACCCAAAAAAAAAAAAATCGAGTTACTTTGTTAGGTTAATAATTTTGGGTTATACTTATAGTCGTACTCGTTATTTCATTTTCATTCTATTGATAACTAATAGAATATACTAATTTTGGACGAAAATACTCTTAATTCAAAAGTTCAATTTCAGATATTATTAAACTAATGGGTCTAATATTGATATTTTCATTATTTTTTGTCTAAAAAATGAAATTTCTCTTATTAAACCGGTTCTAGTAATCTTTTGTCCAGATGTAATGACACACGTCGAAATTTAATATTTTAGTTTTGTGTAACCATCTACTGTCACTGACTCACTGTCAAGCCAGCATAAAGTCTTTCCATAATAATTTAAATCTAAAGTAAAATTAAATGAAAAATCAATGACTACGGCAGCAACAAAAAAAAAAAAAAAAAAAAATCTGAAACAACATATATCACTTTTTATTCTGACGTCTGGTATATATTGCTTCAGTCAATGAAGACTCTTTAATCAAGACACATAAATAGAGTATCAACATACCTCGGGCGTACGGTTGGCGCCAAAACCAAACGTGTAAACCGGAACATCGTCGTCACCACCGCGGTTTTGCTGGCCATCCGAAATGAGTATGATCGCCGCGTCTCGGCCGGAGCTGAGCTTGCGCTCCTTCAAAACCCTCAGCCCAATCTCCATACCCTTGGTGATGTTAGTATTCCCTCCGGTGTCGAGTGCGTTGACCAGAGCCTCGATCTCCGGCCGCGACTTGTCGGTGACCTGCCGGAGCGGGCAGAGCCTGGCGGCGCCGTCGGAGAAGGTGACGACGGAGAGGCGGTCGATGGGGCTGAGCTTGGCAATCACGAACTGCATGGCGGTCTTCATCTTCTCGAGCTTCTCGTCGTCTTTCATGCTTTTGCTGACGTCGAGGACTGTGACGAGGTCAACGCCCGAGCGTTCTACGCCAGTGCGGGAGCTGGAGCTGGTCACCAGAATCTCAGCCCTGTAATCCGTCTTCTCTAACGGCGCGTCTACGTCGTTTATCATCATTAACTTTGTGTTTAATTCGCCTGGGAACGAAACCAGCTTTCTCGCTCCATCTGGAAAAAAGTTCAAATTTTTAATTTTTATTATTTGTTAATTTCGTTATTATTCAATGATTTGTTTTCACTATTTTTCTTGAGCGCAAATGTTCAAGAAGGTCTAATAACCACATGTCTAGATGTAGGCTTAATTGAATATGATATTATTAGAATGTTAATTACATGACTTTCACCAAAAAAAAAAAATTAATTAACGCTTGGAAACGAAACGGGCTTTTCCGCTTCATCAAAAAGTAATTTTTATTTTTATTTTTGGGAGGTATCATATGTAATCAATTATTCAGCACTTAATTTGTTTATAACAAATTAATTGAAGCACATTTATTCGATATATAATGATCATTTCTTGAGCGAAAGTGTTCAAGAAGTCCTTATAATAACAATTTTAAATGTAGGATTTAATACAATATTAAAAAATTATTAGAAGGATGGCTATAAAGAGCAGAAAATTATTGCTACAGTTGACGCTTATAAGTGAACTTAATTGTTTAATATAAAGAAACCCCATTTACGTACCTGGGAGATCTGCAACAATTTGCTCATCGTCGTCGAAGCGCCGTTCTTCAAATGTGTTGGACATTTTTTGTTGTTGCTTGTAAGATGTTCGTTCGTTGTTATGGTGTTTCTGCTTATATTTTAATTTGATAGGGTTTTATTGTGATTAATGTTGTTGCGATAATTTTTTGTGTACAAAACTCGTCTGTATATATATATATATATATATATATATATATATATATATATATATATACCCATGTGTATACCCATGTGATCACGTGGGACTAGAGAGATGTAATTGAATTGAAATTACTAAGACCAACTCTAACCGATTATACCATTTTCTACTCTATTTTACAGTACATGTCACATCAAACACTATCTCATCTCCAACCGAATTCTATTTTTTACACCAAATTGAAATATTAATTTTATATTCAACTTTCTCTTATTTATTTCCATATCCTTGTATTTATTTAATATCTTCCAATTATACCACTTATTCATTATTTATTTAAAATATTAATTTTATATTCAACTTTTTTTTTTTTTTTTTTTTTTTGCATTTCGATATCGTTGTAATGTTACTTCGTTTCGGTATTAATATTAATGTCATTTTAGTTTTTCTCAAACTCTAAATTTCAATGTTGTATTTGAAAATAAAATTAAAATATAAAATATGAATAATTTAAGGATAATTATGATATAATTTTATAAATCAGTGCAAATATATAAATTATAAACTTTACAGGGACTAAAAGAAAATTTAGTGTAGTGAATAGTGTTGCGCCATATTTGGCGCAACATTAAAATCATTTAAACACCCACGCCATTTTGGCGTGGGATATAACGTTCAGTTGGACTCCACCCTGACGCCATTCAGTGGGAACGTTTATCCGACCCGTTAACCCAAAACCCGACCCATTAGATTATTAAAAAAATTAAGATATATACTTTATCTTTAAAATTGTTTGGGTTGGACCTATAACTTATAATTTGGTTTACTATTCTTACTTTTAATTGTATTATGATTGAGTAACAGGTATTATATTTTTTCTCCCGCAATCCGGTGGGTATACCCGTTGCTGGATCCGTTTGAGAAAACGGGTTAAAGGGTACAAGTAGGGATGCCATTATTACTATATGCCTGTTTACCCATCCGTTACTCTGTCTAAACGGATCGGATAATACCCTTTCAAAACGTGTTAATGGGTAATAACTGTTAACATTTAAGCGGGTACGGGTCAAGGAAACCTTTACCCGACCCGTTAACCCGATCCGTTATAATTTGTTTAAAATTAGATATCTTCCAAACTTTAAATTGTTTGTTTTGTAACCATGAATTTAAATTTGCTTTAGTGTTACCGCTTTAAATTATAGTTAGACAATAAATTGTAATTAATAATTTATATATTTAGACCTATTGATTGGTTAATTTTATATAATTTTTTTAATTTTTATTCATGAACCGGGGTAACGGGTATTAAAATTCCACACCCGCTACCCGACGGGTATTACCTGTTATCCGACCCGTTTGAGAAAATGAGTTAACAGGTACGAGTTAACGGGTATTTTTCTAACGTGTACGGGTACCGGTATAAGTGGCCCCGTTCATACCCGTATCCGTTGTCATTCCTAGGTACATATTTACGGACATTTTTTGTAACAGATACCATAATAGGTGCACCGGTTCATACATGTACTCGTTGTCATTCATAATCACACACGCTCAAGTAATTATAAGCGATTAGCAAAACAGGAAAATAAATGACACATATTTGATAACTCAGTTCGGTGATAATGTGCTGAAATTTAATTTAGTCACACACAAGATGCCGTACACAATGAAGATGCGACAATCTGTTCCAATGCAATATATGAAAAATATAAAGCAATGCGTAAAGTAAATGACACAAAGAATAATAACATAGTTCTACTTAGGGGGGAGAGAGAAGGAATTCACTATATAAAAAGTAATTAATAGTACATGATGGTCTTATATGAATGATCCCTATTTTAAGACCATTTTCCTATTACTACTCGTGAATATAATAACTTTAATTGTGTGAATGAATTCGTCAAATACCACCAAGAGCATAAACTTTCTATTATAGTGGTCAACATCTCTGGAAGTTGAAAATAAAAAGTTTACTTAACCATTCACACGGAGAAAATATACGTAGAAGGTCTTCCGCTGACAATCTTCACAAATCAGAAAACTTGCCAAATATACATAATCGGCGCATAGCTGCCAATATGTTTTAATATATTATGGAGCATGTTGTAAGACATCTTGCTGAGACAAACTTGTCACTAAAAAATAAGCCAACAACACATGTAACAACATATACAGTGTGTCGGTGGAAACAATTTAAGATACATAATAGCGGTACAATCGGACTCAGACTCGCTCTTAAGTAGCCATTTCCTCTATGTCGTCGATGAACTGGAATCTAAACTTTCATTAGATCAGAGATCTCTCTCGTATCACGTAGATCGGGTAACCAAATCTTATCATATCTCCTTAAGACTTGGAACTAACAGTCAAAAGGCATCTTAGTACATAAGGATTTCACACTGTCAAAAAATAGATTACATATTATGAATACTTCAACGCCAAAACTTTGGAAACTGAAAATGTAATGTGTAAATCAAATTGGTTGTTTCATATTCCATATTAATATTTTAGCTTGTTCTTTATTTATGACGTTAATTAACTCATGATGCGAAGAATTTTTGTTTTCAAAAACGTATTATTTGGTCATAATTATCTTTTATTTTTATTTTTTTACAAATACTAAATTCTAAAATCCACGTTTTTAAAATCCACCTTGTTCTTTATTTATCACGTTAATTTACATGTTATGAGAAGAATTTTTTCTATTTTAAAAACATATTTGATCATAATAGCATTTTTACAAAAATTGAATTTTAAGATGCCACGTACGTTTTTAGATCTTGCTTAAAGTCCTAAAATACAGTTTGACCGCCTATGGACTATATTCTAATAGCACTATGAAAATTTAAGTTTATTTTTTAGAGCATCTTTAATGGTAAGCAAATACTATATTTGCTTAACTTGACACATAAGGAATTTAAGTTACAACTAATTTAAGTAAATTTGTTCTCTATTGGTAAGCTAAATCACTCTCCTAGTTTAACTTTATCCCACATGTCAATAATTAATATTTTATTATTATTTTCTATTCAATTCCCATTTATTAAATAAAAAAAATAAAATATTGGCCCATTTAATTTGCTAAACTAGTAGCTTAGTTAAGCAAAGTAGCTTAGATAAGCTAATAGATAAAGTGCAAAATAATGGTAAGCAACTAGCTTACAGCTTTTGCTAATTGCTAACAAGTTCTCATAATTCTTAAGCTACAAACGATTAAAGATGCTCTTACTATTCAGATTAGATATATATATATATATATATATATATTCATGGTACAAAATCAGCTAATTGCGTAGTTCGTACAATCACATGTTAATACGCGAATCTGGTAATATGTTGTAAAAAGATTATTTGAGAAAGTCAATTATTCTAAATGAGTCTGTACAAAAATTAAAACGCAGCATTAAACTGCATTGAAGTTTGTGTTGTTGAAATCGGACACACATATTAAATAAGGGTTATACATCAATTTTAAGGTCGTTTCATCAGAGACAGTGCCATGAATATACGTACATACCTATTTTTCCAAAGTATCATCTCTCTCATTAATATAGAACAAACAAACTAACAGATGAATTATTAGAACACTATAAAGTTCTTTTAAACGTGGTATCATAATAAGTCTCACTGAACTTTCCGTTTTCTTCATTACACCACTGCTAAAAATATCACTATATATTATCTCGGATTGTATGGCAGAAAATAATTCAAAAATACCACGTACTGCTAAAAATATCACTATATATTATCTTGGATTGTATGGCAGAAAATAATTCAAAAATATAATAAGTCTCACTGAACTTTCCGTTTTCTTCATTTCACACGACTGCTAAAAATATCACTATATATTATCTCGGATTGTATGGCAGAAAATAATTCAAAAATATATCATCGCTCTCATTAATATAGAACAAACAAAACTAACAGACGAAGTATTAGAATACTATAAAGTTCTTTTAAACGTGGTATCATAATAAGTCTCACTGAACTTTCCGTTTTCTTCATTTCACACGACTGCTAAAAATATCACTATATATTATCTGGGATTGTATGGCAGAAAATAATTCAAAAATATATCATCGCTCTCATTAATATAGAACAAACAAATAACTAACAGATGAAGTATTAGAATACTATAAAGTTCTTTTAAACGTGGTATCATATTAAGTCTCACTGAACTTTTCGTTTTCTTCATTTCACACCACTGCTAAAAATATCACTATATATTATCTCGGATTGTATGGCAGAAAATAATTCAAAAATATAGTTAGGATCTGTGAGAGATGGCTCAAACACTGAACTTTTTTCATTTATTTTTTTTTCTATATTTTTTTTTTGGTTGAAACAGAGAGAACCTCATTAAAAAAAAAGTAAGCCAAAAATCAGCAAAGACAACAAATTTGATACATGAAGGGCAATAAAAAAGCCAAGAACAACATATAAGAATATTTTCTTTTAATACAATATCAACGAAGAAATATTCTCTCAACTATAACGGTCCATATAAATTAAGTTGACCAACTAATTAATGGTCAAAATCGTGTTCAGATAAATTATCAAAATCAAGCAGTTACCTACAATAGTAGGATTGTTATTTTTCCTTGGATATTGATCATCCAAATACTATAATTTTATTTTCGTTATAAAATAAAATCGAAAGTTTAGGTACGATCAAGTCGGACAAAATCATCCAAACTAAGGGTGAAAGAAATGAAATGTGAGATGAAAGAGGTTCATAGTCAAAATTAAAGTGAGAAAGCTAAGACATATTTTCCATCTTAGATAGAAAAATAGATATAATTTTAATAATGTTATGTTCTTGAGTCTATTTTTAACTTTTTAAATAGTGAGCTTACTTAATAAATATATCACTTTATTACGGTGTTTGATGATATTTTGTTATCTTTTTTAATTTCACCAATTATGTCGTATTTAATAACTGTTTAATGTATTATTTTTAACAATTTATTTTTTAGGATTTTAATTTATATATATGTCGTGTATTTTAATGAGTTTTGATCAATGTCATATCAAATTAAAATAATATGAAATGAATTTGTGATAAATGAATATAATTACAAGTAAATATCCAAATGCAATATATTTTGGGGTCATTTTATAATTAGTTAATTTATTTTAATATTAACAAAATCTCATTCTAAAATGGAGTAATGAATAATGAAATTCCATATTTAGAGTTTTATTATTCATCCACTCCATAATACAATGAGAAATGAGGTTAGATTGTAACACATCTAATCATATTTGTCACTTTCAACTTTATTATGGAGTGAGTTGTAGATAGTCTAAAAATCCTAGAATACAGTTTGATAGCCTAAGGACTATATTGCAGTATTAAATTTTTTAGCTTATTTTTCCTATTTAGAATAAATAAAACGTATATTATATTCATTGTACAAAATCAGCTAATATAGAACAAACAAAACTAACAGATGAAGTATTAGAATACTATAAAGTTCTTTTAAACGTGGTATCATAATAAGTCTCACTGAACTTTCCGTTTTCTTCATTTCACACGACTGCTAAAAATATCACTATATATTATCTCGGATTGTATGGCAGAAAATAATTCAAAAATATATCATCGCTCTCATTAATATAGAACAAACAAAACTAACAGACGAAGTATTAGAATACTATAAAGTTCTTTTAAACGTGGTATCATAATAAGTCTCACTGAACTTTCCGTTTTCTTCATTTCACACGACTGCTAAAAATATCACTATATATTATCTCGGATTGTATGGCAGAAAATAATTCAAAAATATATCATCGCTCTCATTAATATAGAACAAACAAAACTAACAGATGAAGTATTAGAATACTATAAAGTTCTTTTAAACGTGGTATCATAATAAGTCTCACTGAACTTTCCGTTTTCTTCATTTCACACCACTGCTAAAAATATCACTATATATTATCTCGGATTGTATGGCAGAAAATAATTCAAAAATATAGTTAGGATCTGTGAGAGATGGCTCAAACACTGAACTTTTTTCATTTATTTTTTTTTTCTATATTTTTTTTTGGTTGAAACAGAGAGAACTTCATTAAAAAAAAATTAAGCCAAAAATCAGCAAAGACAACAAATTTGATACATGAAGGGCAATAAAAAAGCCAAGAACAACATGTAAGAATATTTTCTTTTAATACAATATCAACGAAGAAATATTCTCTCAACTATAACGGTCCATATAAATTAAGTTGACCAACATCAGCACAAAGGAAAATTTAAAAACTTATAAAGAAAGGATGAAAAGTGAAACACTAAAAATTATAAATACAACAAAATAGTATGTGAGTTGCTCGTTTATGCAGGTAATCAGCCATTATCAGATTACTATACGAATCGCGAGCGGAAACGTCGGTCTTCGCTTGTTGAAGATTATGATTTTAGGGGTCTTTCCCTACTGAGATCCGCGCCCAAAGAAGAAAATTATATCTTAAATCTAAGATTCTGATATGAAGAAAAATTCAAAATCAGTCTGATTAATGATCGGGAAGTACAAAAGGCAGATCTTATTTTTTTAAAATTCTATTTTTTTTAGAAGTGACACTATTGATCAAAATTACATGATATATTAGCAATGCAAAGCGTAAGTGGTACTATTGACTAAGAATACAAAATTCAGATCTTATAAATCTGGATTATTGAAACATAATAAAAACATAAAAAAAAACATGAAGAAAAAAAAATAAAAAATTACTTTATCCTAGGTTGAGAGTCACCATCGGAGTCTCCCTATCCCAAAGGAGGAGACGACATCGAAGATTGAAATCCCAAACATTTTATTGGGAGAGAAAGAGCTGTTAGGGTTTTATTGGAACCCTATATTGAGTGTTGAAGATTTGCAAGTTGTATTTGTGTTAAAAGCAGAATATGGTTTTTGCGGTTATTTTTTTAATTTTAAATAAGTGGTTTTTTTTTTTAATTTTTTTGGTAAAAACAATTTTCGTTTGTTCATTAATAATAAAATGATTTATTGAAAGAAAGAATCCGAGGGTATTTTTTTTTCCCAAAATAAAAACTGCATTAATTCTGTTACGTGGTACACATTAAATCAGAACAAATAAAATCGCATCTCTGATTCATAAAATAAAACGATTTATTGTAGCTAAGAATTCGAGTGTGTCTTTTTTTTTTTTTTTTTTTTTTAAATAAAACTAACAGATGAATTATTAGAACAATATAAAGTTCTTTTAAACGTGGTATCATAATCTCGATCACTGTACTTTTCCTCATTTCACGCTACTGCTAAAAATATCACCATATACCTAGGATTGTATGGTAGAAAATAAGTCAAAAATATTGTTAGGATTGCAGGAGCTGTGAGAGATTGTTCAAACACTGCATTATTGGGTTTTTTTTTTTTTTTTCTTTCTAATGTATTTATGGAAGAGGCACTATTGTTTGCATCTCTTATCTTTTTTTTTTCTTTTTTCATGTTCAATTACGTAGCAACGAGTTCTTAATAAACGAACGACTTTGAAGTCACCTTATTTTGCATTAGACAGTTCAACATGTACTCCCATAACCATTATATTATATTATCACCAACTCTTTATCATACTTCATATGTTATGCTTAATTTTCTTAATTATATTAATTTTTTATTCAATTATGTCATGTGAAATATATTATTGTATAACAGTAATTTTTTCATTTTTAAATTAATAGCCAACTAATTATAATGTTTACATTAACTTCGTTTTTGGAGACTGTTAAAGTATCATGGGGCTCCATCTTAAAACCAATTGACAATAAGAGAAGTAACTCATGACCTTTATAAGGAGCACAAAAAATACATCTCCAATCGATGTGGGACTTTCTGATAGAGATTGTTTGACAAGTCACAACAAGTTTCTTTGACTGATATAGCTTTTATTAAGAATGGTTAGTTGGGGTAGCAACCCAAAACCCACCGAGAGTAAGAGTAAGCAAGAACTGTTTTGGATATAAGAGTCAATTAGTATGAGGTCTTTTAAGAAGGTGTCCAAAAACAAAATCTTGCGGTCAGCTTTTGTCCAAAGACAATATCATACTAATGTATAGTTATGGTGAGGTGACAACACGACACGGTGGAGGAACGAGGACCCTATAAATGGTATCAGAGTCAAAGGTTCAGGAGCAATGGGAGATTGGACTGCGTTTGCAATGTGGAAGAAGGAGCCGTCAATGTGATGACATCACGATGGGAGTGTTTTGTATCGAAAGTCTTCCTGACAATGACGATGGCCAGGAGGTGTGTCCCATTGGCGTCAAACGTACGAGATGATTTCGGTAGAAGGGAGGTAAAGTGTATGTGGTTCTTGGTTTGAGGGAATTTTATTAGGGTAGTAACCCAAGTCCCACATTGAAAGATTAGGCAAGAACTACCAACTCAATTAGTATGAGATTTTTTGGGAAGGTGCCCAAAAACAAAACCGTGTGGACTTTTGTCCAAAACGGAAAATATCATATTAATGTGGAGTTCTAATGAGGTGGCAGCACAACACGGTGGAGGAACGGGGTCCTACATGGTTTATGATTTATAAATGATTATTCACAGTATATAAACAATGACATAAAAATCCATTAGCGCATCTTAATAAAACTAATTAGACACGTTAAGTATATAAATATATAAATATTAACAATTTATACATAATACAAAGTAGTAGAGAGAGTTAAAATTATATAGAAAGACTGATAACTATTTCTTTTAAATATTCACTGTTTCTTATAAAAATTACTTTTAAATAAGTATTTTAATGTAAGACATCTGATAATTGATAAAAAAAAAAATTAGGAAATAGTCAATTTAAATGTTCGATATTGCTAAATAGTCAACGTTTTGTAAATCTTAGATTATTAGCCATAAATGATGACATGACTTAATATATGGCAGTTACTATTTATTTAAGATTTACGTTTGTAAATATATGCAAATGGCTATTTGCCTAAGATTTACCAAACGTTGATTATTTAGCAATATCAAACTTTTAAGTTGCCTATTTAGCCAACGTTTGAAATTGCTATATAACCGAGGTTTTGTAAATCTTAGGTAAATAGCCATAACGATGATATGACATTCCTGGTTTACCCTTTCATTGAAATAAAAAAAAGGGTATTTACGTCAATTTACACGTTTAAATACATGGACGTGACTCTTTACCTAAGATTTACGAAACGTTAGCTATTTAGCAATGTCAAACTGTAGCTATGGTTATTTACCTAATGGACCCAACAAAGTATTAGGAAAATAGCCAATTTAAACGTTTGACATTGCTAAATAGCCAACGCTTCGTAAATCTTAGGTAAATAGCCGTAAATAATGACGTGGTCTAATATATGGAGGTGGCTATTTATCTAAGATTTACGTATGTAAATACATGAAAATGACTATATACCTATGATTTACCAAACGTTGGTTATTTAGCAATATCAAACGTTTCAGTTAGCTATTTTTCTAATTGACCCTTTTTTAATGTTGTCTTTGTAGGAAAAATGGGTGTTAAAAGAGAATTTAAGTTCCATTTAACCGTTAATTTGTGGCAATATTTTGAATGACCTACTCATCGAAACGACTAATTTAGCATTATTATTATTCCTCTTGGTGAGAGGTATTAAATCAACTATTTATTCGCCAAAATAAGAGCGAAGACTCATGAGAAATAGATTCTCAAAGTGTATTTTAAAATAACACCAAAGTGTTGTGAAAGGAAATCGAAATGCAAAAATCTGACTTGGAAGAGATAGGTGGATTTTATTGTGCATATATAGACTTATCTTCAATAGGGTTTTGGGTCTGTAAGGGTGATCAGTTTTGTAGATAAACTAAGATGCACACAAGCCCCTCTGCACCGCACCTAGTTTTGGGTTTACTTGACTAGACGAGCGGGCAAGTTGGGTTATACTTTCTTATGTTGCTCTCATGTTTTTGTAACGTTTAAATGGTTTGAAATAACTGCCCAACATCTGTGCAATAACGGTTAGGGTTTGTAATCGACTAGTAAAAGTGGGGTTAATTATATACTTTTTTAATTTTATTTAAACAGTTTGGTCTAGAGTATTAAACGGTGTTCAATCGCTTAGAGCTTAGTTGATCTCCTAGGAGTTCTTGTCCTCTCATTCAAAATACACCGAAGCAAGTCTTCAACACTTTATTCTCTTTTTTCTATTGAGAAGATATTATAAACTGGATGAAATATGTGCCTTTAATATATTTATATCGTGATAACCAATCTGCATATAGAATGACATAAAATGTGATGTACAATGGTTAGTCTAGATATATGCGTCAACAAAATAATACCATTGGATTTCTCTCATATGGAGTCATTAGTATTGACTATGTTAGGTTCAAAGAGAACATTGTGGATCCGTTTACTAAAGGATGAAATAAAGACCAAATATAGAACATATCCAACGGAATGAAGCTAAAGCCAATGAACAAATAAAGTCAAGGCAAAGGAAACTAAACCATATTGACTGGAGATCCCAAAATCTTGGTTAAAAAAGAAACCTGGATGTCGAAAGATAGTAAGGGAAATCCTTGGTCATATTCATATGGTAAAAATGTGACACTCGTAGGAGGATAAGGGATGAGCTTTTAATGATACTATGATATCGAATTGCGAATCCGACAGAGTAATGTAGGATTACTTGGTATATAATCACCTATATAAGAATGAAGTGGAGCCCTTTTGAATGAGAATACATATCAAAGCTTAATTATCTAGAAAACTCTTGCTAAACCAGACAAAAATTTCACGACCAAAATGAACATAACTTTCACAGCCAAACCTTTGTTAGATAGATAATTGCTGGAGATATGTTTATTATTTATGCAAAACAACTAGTAGTTCAAGAACATTGTAGCTAGTGAGTTGTAAGAGGACATCGTATCTAGGGAGGATTGAAAATACATTATAGATGGGGCTTTGAGGTCAATACAATTATATTAATAGCGAGATTATAGGGTATAGGAAGTTAATGACCATGTAAGTGTCTGTTATCGTCGTTTCAGTGCCTACTTTTATCCTTGAATTTGTTCTTCGAGATGCGTCTATTGCGGAGGACCTGCCACCATTGAATTAGTCATCTCAGTGTGACTACATGAAAAGTAGTCAATATAATACAACAATGGATTTATATGAACGATCCACGCTTCAACGCATTTTTCCTATTATTACCCGTGAATTCCAACTCAAATTCCCCCTGAATGTGAGCTCCCATCACTTCCTCTCTCAAATACTCTCCAATGTGTTTGGTATATCTCTATATCAATGCACGTGAACAAGCAATCAAAAAATTACATAACCCAAATAATTCTCTAACATCCAATGAAGCAGTAATCGTGTCTAGAGAATTACACCACATGCATCACACAATAAGTTTTCCAGCCCATCAATCGTGCACGTCTAGAAACTCTAAAAGTGTGAATGAATGGGCCAGACTACTGAGGGTAGAGCATTTGGCTTATATAGTAGTCGATCAACACCTCTGGAAGTCGAATTATGATTTTCTTTCTCATTCTCGTGGAGAAGATATAAGTAGAAAGTCTTCCAGTAATCATTTTGACAAAATAGGAAACTTGTCAAAAATACATTTCTGCGAACAACGGCCAAATGTCTCAAGGCATTGTGAACAATGATGCCAGACAACTTGTCAAACAAACTTGCAGTAAAAAATAAGTCAACAATGAACATAACAACAATTATTTTTTTAAAATTTTATACCTTAGTGAGTTTATTCAATAAATTTTCTCATTTTATTACCGTGTTTGATGATATTTTGTTAATTTTTTAATTTAACCAACTAAGTCGCCTTTAATATTTGTTTATCGAAATAAAAATTCAGCTAAATTATAAACTTAGTCTCTTAGCACCAAATTCTTATTATTTTTTTTTTTTAAGGATATTTGTTGTTGGTCGAGATTAAACTAACTACCTCCATTGTTTTAGGTTGTTTTGAATTATTACTAGACCAAATACCACACGCACTAACTTATTTAGTCTTTGGAGTGAGTTTTATTGTTATGCAGATTTACTGTATCAATATAATCATAAATGAAACGACGTTATTTTGTTGAAAAAAAAATGAAACTACGTTTATCGTAGATAATTCAGAAGTACATATCATATCACTATCAAAACGCTTTGGGACCCACTGCTACTTTCGAATTAGTATAAAATAGAACAATTTTTCTTTGCTAGGAATAAAAAAAAAACATTCAAGTTATACTAAATAATTTCAAAAGTTAATGATAAGATACAAAGCTGAGAAAATGCAATAGCTGAGAAGCCATTTTCGATTTTTTCATGAAAAAAAGTGATGTATTTTTGCTATAAAGAAAATATATAGCCCCTTCATCTAGTGGAGTGAGTACTGTGGTCGGAATATAATGAAAACTATAAAGCCCCTTCATCGTATTTCAGCTAAAAGTTATAACTACTCAGCTCAAAATTAAACTATACCAATGTAATAAATTAGGAATATGCATCTTTGTAATCACGAAATATTTATCAATTTCAATTTCACTAATCAATCACACTTACAATCACAATAAAAAAAATTTGTCAAATCTAACATTCAATCTAAAATTTGAAAACAATATCTAAATCACCCAAAATAATTCAATCTAAACTTGAATCTCTGTTTAAAGTTTAAACACTTACTCGAGTCAAAGCATGGTGGTTGCCCTTGACTTTAAAGGTTTTGCCGTGGCAACCTTCTTTCTCAGAGCGGCAAGATATTTTTGTTTAATTTTAATTTGTTACGCGTTTTAAGTTTAAACAATGAGAGAAAGTTTGTCCAACAGTGCCAATTTCGTCGTGCAAACTCGGAAAACAAGACTCCGACGATAGGTATATAAGATAGAACTTTCATGTGACTAACGACGTAAACCACTTTCCGACAAGATGGGCCAGTTTGAAGATTCCACCACTCTTTAATCCATCATACTGTTCGGTCTTAAATCGAACACGTGTTGATTAAAAAACGGCATTAAAAAGTAAAAAGTTATTTTAAAAGTGGTGTCATAATAATTTTAACTTCCGTGTCTAATTTATTTCACACTACTGACTATACACAGTGATCAGTTCATATCTATATAAGACATTCCTATCGTAACGTCTCTGGAAACATCTTGATCCAAATCAAACACAGAATTATAGTGAAAAAAAAAAGAATGGCCGAGAAGAGAGGAAGCATCGCGTTCTTCGCGACTTACCGGCCACCAGTGCCGCTGGACTTGTTCTCTTCTCCGGTCCCGCCGGAGTCAAAGCAAGATGAGGTACACCTGACCGACGGCGAGTCCTACAACTACAACGGCCACGTCATCCCTCCGGCGGCTCTCGAGACCATCCTGAAGCGCCTAAAACTCGCCGGTCAAGCCAGTGACGACGACATGGACTACGGCCGAGTCTCAGGGATGGTCTTCGTGTCGGAACGAACCACCGGCCTCGAGACGCTGCACATATCTCTCTGCTTTGCCGACGGGAAAGTCAAAGTCTTCGGCTTCTCCGATGTGTTCGGGACGTACGATGGAATACGGATGGAGGACAGTGGGTGTATCTGTTGGTTTTAGCCCCTGAATCAAAAACACCAAAACAGAAATAGAGAAAGAGAACTTTGCTGAGAAATAAAAAAAAACAAGTCTGGGAAAGTTTTTATTTCTTCCTGAGTTCAGCAATTACACAAACACTTGGTGTGCCTTTTTATAACAACGTAGTAAGCTCAGATCCTATAATTACTCATCTGCCTATCACCAAGTCTACGATCCTACAAATACTCCAACGTTATTTGACTACCCAACATAATAATAAACAGTCAAAACGCAATAATTAAGTAAAGCAATATACCAAGTCTTGATTAAATATAACAAATTCCCCCCTAATCTAGACTTGATTACTGTTGAGTTCTTTGACACCTAACAGTGCACGCATTTCACTGAACTTGACTCTTGCTAATGCCTTGGTTAGAATGTCAGCTCTCTGCTCTTCAGTGCGGACGTGTTTAACGACGATCTGATCCTTCTCCACACACTCACGGATGAAGTGGAAGCGAGTGTCGATATGCTTGCTTCTCCCGTGGAACACCGGATTTTTCACGAGTGCTATGGCTGATTTGTTGTCGACGTAGAGAACGACTTGCTTCGGCTCGCTGCTTGTTATATCGCTCAACAGACCTCTGAGCCATATTGCTTGGCAAGCTGCAGCAGTTGCTGCCATAAACTCAGCTTCGCAAGAGGAGAGCGCCACACTTTTTTGCTTCTGCGACGACCAAGTGATCAGGTTTCCACCCAAGTAGAAAGCTAACCCACTTGTACTTCTTCTGTCGTCCACATCTTCAGCTAGGTTGCTGTCGCTGTACCCGGTTATGACTTCTTCTCTCCCTCCAGTGTAGCGAAGGCCAAACTCCACAGATCCTTTCACATACCTCAGGATATGTTTGACAGCTTGGAAGTGCGAACTCATTGGTTTCTCCATGTACCTGCTCACCATGCCCACTGAAAACGCCAAATCAGGTCGAGTGTGAGTTAAATACCTCAGGCTGCCAATTATTTTCCTGTACTCTGTCGCATCTACCGGCTCGCCTTCGCCATCTTTTCCAAGTTTGATCTTCGAGTCCATTGGATACTTGGTGGGATTGCAATCTTCCATTCCGGACTGTAGCAGAATTCTTTTGGCGTACGATGCTTGCTTCAAGGTGATTGCGCCTTCCTTTTGCTCCACCTCAACTCCGAGATAGTAGGAGAGAAGTCCGAGGTCGCTCATTTCGAACTCTCTCATCATCTTCTGCTTGAAGTCGTTCACCTCCTTTTCACTTGTGCCAGTCACAATCAGATCGTCGACGTAGACACCAACCAATAATTTTCCGACTCCGCTGGACCTCTTGTACACCGCATGTTCATACGGGCACTTCTCGAACCCGAGGCTCACCAGACTTTTATCCAACCGGATATTCCAAGCTCTTGGTGCTTGGCGCAGCCCGTACAACGCCTTAGATAACTTGTACACTTTTCTCTCTTGATTCTTTATGGCGAAGCCCTCCGGCTGTGCGACGTACACCTCTTCTTCGAGATCGCCATTCAAAAAGGCAGATTTGACGTCGAGATGGTGCACAGGCCAACCGCGTTGAGCTGCGAGGGATAAAAGCAACCTGACCGTCTCGAGCCTCGTTACGGGTGCAAAAACTTCTTCGTAATCGATGCCTTGCTGCTGCACATAGCCCTTTGCGACGAGTCTGGCTTTGTGCTTGATCACTCTTCCTTCGGGATCCTTTTTCAGTTTGTAGACCCACTTCAACCCGATGGACTTGTGGCCACGTGGGAGATCGGTGAGTTCCCAAGTCTTGTTCTTCTCAATCGCGTCGAGCTCATGTTCCATTGCTGCCTGCCACTCTTTCTCCTTGACCGCCTCATGGAATGACGCTGGCTCCTCTGCTGCAAGTAGGTACAGCTCGTCCGAACACTGCACTTCTTCCGTCTCGGCATATATGTCATCGAGGGGACGATATTTTCTTGAACTCTCATCGGTCGACGAACTCGAGATACTCCTTGATGTGGCCGATTTGGTTGGTGACGAGGATGCAACGGCTGCCTGCCATGATGCTGGTGTTGATGGAGTTGCTGCTTGTTGTGGCACATTCGTCGCAGCACTCGCCATACCATCCGAGTATGTCGCGTCACCTCTTGTGCCTTGCTCTCCGGAGGCCTCTTCAACTATAAATGACCCTGTGGTTTGTTCATCTACAGAGATACTTTTATTCCAGTCCCATTTCTTTTCCTCTTCGAATACAACATCTCTACTAACATATATTTTACCTTCATGGGAGTTGTAGAGTCGGTGAGCTTTGCATCCTTCCTCCGCCCCGAGATACACCACATCTTTACTGCGATCGTCAAGCTTCTTGGTTTGCACGCTTGGCACCTTCATATGCCCTACACAACCGAACACTCTCAAGTGCTCCAAGTGTGGCTTCTTTCCGCTCCATGCCTCGAACGGGGTGGTGTTGGCGAGTGATTTGGTTGACACACGGTTAAGTATGTACACCGAGTGCCGTACAGCCTCTCCCCACATTTCTCTGGGCATATTCATACTTTTCAGCAAGCTTCTCGCCATCGTGACCACAGTGCGATTTCTTCGTTCCACGACACCGTTTTGCTGAGGCGTGTATGGTGCCGTGAGATGACGCTTGATACCTTCAGCCTCACAAAACTCGGTGAATTCTCGTGATAAAAATTCGCCTCCACGATCAGTCCTCAAGGTCTTCACCTTATGCCCACTTTGGTTCTCAACCGAGGCCTTGAACTTCTTGAAGGCACCGAAGGCATCGTCTTTTTGCTTTAACATGTACACCCACATCATTCTACTGTGATCATCAACAATGAGGAGAAAGTACCTATTTCCGGCACATGTTTGTGGGGTTATGGGGCCGCACAAGTCAGCGTGAACCAGCTGTAGCGGTTGATCTGCCCGGAATGTGGTGTGACTTGGAAATGGAGCCCGAGCTTGTTTGGAGACTAGACAGCCTTCACATAGTTGGGTTGGATGGACTATTTTTGGCAATCCTTCCACCATGCACTTCTCACTCATCTCCTTGAGTGCCTGGAAATTTACGTGGCCGAGTCGTGCATGCCAAAGCCAAGCCGGGTCAGCGATGCTTGCAGCGAGGCACACCGGCTGGCATGTCTTGAGCAGCACTTTGTATAGGCGATTCGGTGACCTCTTCACCTTCATGAGTAGCTTTCCCAACCTGTCGTGTATCCACAGAAAATTGCCCTCCAAAACGATTCGGTTGCCGTCTTCCGACAGCTGACCGAGGCTGATAATATTACTACACAAACTTGGGATAAAGTATACCTCAGATAACACTCGCTGCTCGTCATTCTTGCACTTTAGAAGGATTGATCCTTTTCCCTTGATCTGTACGGTAGACCCATCGCCAAATTTTACGCTCCCTTGAATGCTCTCGTCCAGATCCTTGAACTTGGATCGCACACCGGTCATGTGATTGCTGGCACCATTGTCAAGATACCAAACATTTGACTCGACGTGGCTCGATTCGTCACTGCGCAGCTGCGGAACAACCTTCTCTTCGTTCAGCAAGATCATGTTCCGTGTCTCCGTCGCACACGCTGATAAAAGAAGCGCCGGCTCGTCATCTTGAGCGCAAGTGAGGTTGGCCTCCTCCTCTCGATCCCGACGGGGTTTACGGCACTCTGCTGCGTAGTGTCCGTAAATGTTGCAGTTGTAGCACTTTACTTTGCTCTTGTCGCGGTTGCCGCCGGAGCCTCGACCTGCTTCCCATGCTTGGCGTGCCGAGTTGCTGTTGTCTTTCCCTCCTTTGCCACGTCCGCGGCCTCGTCCACGTGAGTTGTCACCACCACGACCGTCGCTGCTGTTCCGGACTTTGTTCTTGGGGCTCGAAGAGGACTCTCCGCCGCTGCTCTTCTTCTGTCGCGCCACCCACTCCGAGTGCGTGAGCAGCAAGTGCTCCTCCTCCTTATTGCCGTAGCCCCGAAGTCTCTCCTCATGGGCTTTGAGGCGGCCAACTACTTCTTCCACGGTCATGGTCTTGAAATCGCCGAATTGCTCGATCGATGTTACGATCTGCAAATGTCTTGGCGGGACAGCTCGAAGGAACTTCTTGACGACGCTGGCCTCCTCGACCTTGTCGCCCAACGCTCGGATGCCATTGACTATCGTCGTCAGCTTCATGGCGAAGTCGTCCACCGACTCACCATCTTTCATACGGAGCAACTCGAACTCTGTCTTCAAGGATTGCGCCTTCGCTTCCTTGACACGCTCTGCTCCCATATGCATCGTCTTGAGCATTTCCCACGTCTCCTTAGCCGAGTCCTTTTCAGCCAGCGTTAAGAGAACGTCCTCCGAGACTCCTTGATAGATGGCTGCGAGAGCCATTCTATCCTTGCGGGCGTCAACGTCGTCGGACTCGATGGCTTCCCACACCCCTTGAGCCTGCAAATTGACCCGCATCTTCATCGACCACGCGGCGTAGTTGCTCCGTGTGAGCAACGGATAGTGCAGCGTCACACTGCCCTCCTTCCCGCTCTTCTCCGCCGTCACCTCTCCTCCGACGAACCGGCTCGGTGATGGCATCTGTTTCGGCATCTTTGGCTCTGATACCACGTGTTGGTTTTAGCCCCTGAATCAAAAACACCAAAACAGAAATAGAGAAAGAGAACTTTGCTGAGAAATAAAAAAAAACAAGTCTGGGAAAGTTTTTATTTCTTCCTGAGTTCAGCAATTACACAAACACTTGGTGTGCCTTTTTATAACAACGTAGTAAGCTCAGATCCTATAATTACTCATCTGCCTATCACCAAGTCTACGATCCTACAAATACTCCAACGTTATTTGACTACCCAACATAATAATAAACAGTCAAAACGCAATAATTAAGTAAAGCAATATACCAAGTCTTGATTAAATATAACAGTATCGCCGGCGACCATCTCGTGTACATCACCACCAAGGACGACCCTGGAAAACGCCGTCAACCCTGGACCGCCGTTTACAAGACTAATCTCTCGACCGGAGAAACAAAACGCCTCACTCCCGAAGGTTCACCTCTTTTCTTTTACCTTTCAGTTTTTTAAAAAAAATAGCAAATATTATGACATCCTTTTTTATCATATCTATTTTCCACATGTTGTTCGCCTCGAGAAAAATTAGAGAGAAAATTGTTGTGAAATGTATAATTAAAATTTAAAAATCGAGATTATTTTATTCTCCCACATGGGGCTATACGTGTCTCTCTCTTCTAACTTGTTTCTTATTGTTTCGAACACAATAGAGAATCCAGGTTTCGAGCATAACCTATGTGTTGTGAACAGGAATTGCGGATTTGAGCCCGTCGGTGTCGCCGTCGGGAAAGAGAGTTGCGGTGGCATCGTTCCAGAGCAAAGGCGGTTGGTGTGGAGAGATCGAAGACCTTATGACCGACATTTACGTGATGAACGTCGATGGAACCGACCGGATCCACGTCATACAGAACGGAGGGTGGCCCACGTGGGGGAGTGATGACGTCATCTTCTTCCACCGCAAGGTCGGCGACAACTGGGGCGTCTTCCGCGCCGACATCTCCGGCAAGGTATTCCCTGTCACTGACACCCGGAGGGTCACTCCGGAAGGGATCGACGCCATCACCCCCGCCGCCATCGACGCCTACACCGTGGCCGTGGCCACCATCCGGAAGAAATCAGGCTTCAGCGACGTCCGTACAGAAGAGCAGTACCGACACATCGAGATTTTCAGCTTCGGTAATTATTATCCGGTGAAGATCACTCTGAAGACGAGACCCAAAGCCGATCATTTCAACCCTTTCATAATTGACGGTGGGAAGCGCATCGGATACCACCGCACGAGGAGCGACAACATGAAGGTTTTCAGTCATTCATTGTGTTAATTAATATACTAAAATTTATAAGCTCTTTATTTACTTCTCTTATTGTCAATTGGTTTTTATGTGACTAGACTGACGATGATATCGAAAGGAATTTTCACAAGCTGGACTCTCCGATGAAGGACGCCGGACTGTTTCGAGTCTCCGGCGTGTTCCCGACGTTCTCAAAAGACGGCTCTCAGCTCGCTTTCGTGGACAACGAGTTCAACGCGGTGTGGCTGGCCAATGAACAGGGATTGAGAATCGTTTACAAGGTAATTAAGACACTATTTACTTACTATTGTATTGTTTAGGAGCTAATTAAAATAAAAATTGTAGGCTACGGAAGACAGCCTATTCTCGCCGGTGTTTAACCAAAACCCTAAAAAGGACATCTTGTATGTGTGCAATGGACCGTCTTTCAACGCAGCCGCAAAGCTGCAAATTTGTGCGATTCCTGAGGCGTCCAAAGCCAAGCAGCTGATGAATCAGCTCACTAATTCTGATTATGACTACAACAACGCCTTCCCCTCCACCAATCCAGAAGGTGTTACATCGTGTAACTTGCTAGTATTACCTATAATAAGGTTTTCTTAAACTAATTTATAGGTTAAATTAGTCAAATATATTAATTTTGTAATATCACGATTCTCTTCATAAAATAATTGGGTGTTTAGTTAAATAGCCCATTTAAAGTAATAGATTTACAAAATAGTAAAAATTAGCCAAAATGTGCAAAATAGTTAAAATTTGGGTGTTTAGATTGTATTTCCGCCAGACTTAACTGACTTTATTTAACGAGATTTGTAAGTAACTAGGCCACTTTAAACATGTGATTTTGGATCTAGCCTATGTTTGACAATTTTTAGGGATATAGCCAAATGATTTATGTGGCAATAATTAAAGTCTGATTTGCCCTTATTTATTAACAAATTCGTCTCTTTCTATTTCCTATTTTTTTTTCAAATAATTTTTTTTCCATCAAAACTTCAAAAATTCGTATCTTTCTCATACGAACTCGAAATTGAGTGATTTCAGATCCTACAAATTCGTGGCGTCGAGATCTTCAAAAATAGATCCATTGTGTTTGATGAAAAATTATGTTTAATGCATCATAGTTACGCTTCCATTTATTTTTTTGATAATTTCAAAAATTTCCAGTTATTTCCATATTTAATGTAGTAACGTGATTTTTCTACATCTATTGTATTAAAAATGATTTTTCATCAAACACAATGGATCTATTTTTGAAGATCTCGGCGTCACGAATCCGTAGGATTTGGAATCACTCAATTTCGAGTTCATATGAGATAGATATGGTTTTTTGAAGTTTTTATGTAAAAAAAAAATGTAGGAAAAAAGTAGGAGAGAGAAAGTGACGAATTTGTTAATAAATAATGGTAAATCAGACCTTAATTATTGCCACATAAGTCTGTTGGCTATTTCCCTAAAAATTGTGAAACATAACCTAAAAACAAATTTTATAGTTTCATTTTGGTTATTTCGCTACACTGCCCTTATTTAACGGTGCATTGAAATCTAACATTAGATATTTTTCCGCGGAAAAAAGAAATTGATATATAAGTGTATGCTTTTTGAAAATGTTAAGTATTTATGCAGTCATTTCCTCATAATTTTTTTGGCCTTGTGAATTTTTTTTTTAAATTAATAAATTGCTTGTACAAATCATCAAAAAATTTAATTATAGTGTAAAATACAAAAATTGACAACTTAACTTTAGTTAATTTGCTAATTAATTAGTTTCAAATGATTATTTTGTATAATTTTTCCAAAATAATATGTACCATATAGGAACGAAAATTGTATTCCGATCGACGAGGGGTGGGGGTGAAAAGAAGCACAAGAATCTCTTCATAATGCAGGATGCACTGGTAGGAGAAAAAGGGACGGGGACGGTGACGAGGCTGACGAACGGTGAGTGGACCGACACCCACTGCCAGTGGTCTCCGAGCGGCGACTGGATCGTGTTCTCGTCCACTCGCGACAAGGGAAAGGGAGCCCCCGATCTCGACAACGGCCTCGACCCTGGCTACTTCGCCATCTACCTCGTCAAGTGGAATGACCCGGACACGGTGGTGCGGGTCATGGGGAGCGGATCCGACCCGTTTCTCGCGGGCCATGTGAACCATCCCTGCTTCAGCCCCGACGGGAAGAGCATCGTTGTGACCGCCGACCTCGCGGCGCTCTCCGTGGACCCCATGTCTCTTCCCCTCTTTGTGCACTCCGTCCGGGCCTACGGGGACATCTTTACAGTGGACATTGATCCGGATAAGATCGAGAAGAACAAGGATATTGAAAAGTTTACGCGGATCACACACAGCCGGTACGAGAACTCGACGGCATCATGGACCATGTTCTCTACCACCGACCCCGCTGCTAAGTGGAATCTCAACATCGACCCCGAGCACCGTTACACTCCGGTGTGTCCTTACGTGCACAAAGACGGAGGCGAGAGCTGGCACATGACCGGCCACCTCGTCATCTCCAGGAGATGCTGCTGAAAGTATATATATATATATATATATATATATACGCTCTTTTTCCCATTTCAATAAAAAAAAAGCCGTACTTATTATACTCTATGGATGGCTTTGTGTGTGTCGATTCGCAGTCGTGGAATACGGACTGCTTTTTTATAATGCAAATTTAAATGTTATTATTGAAGTTGGATTGTATAACGCACGTTAATTATTTATTTATCTAAACAAATAAAAATTTAGATGCTTCTGGTTTCCGCCTCGAAAATCATGATTTCTTTTGCTGCTACATTCTGATAATGCTGCGTATTGTGATTCCCCCTGTTGTAACGGTTTAAAAGCGCATTTCAAGCCTAATATAAACAGCATAAAATGACAACTCAAATGAGTGCAAATCCATAAAATGTATAGGTAACTGAAACCTTCTTATCAACTTGTACAAACATATAATATTGCACACTGCTTTAAGTCACCGGACTTGAAATTGAGTTTCAACTATCTTGTAGATTAAAACCTTGATCTGTGCTACATTGACACGGTTGACATTTTAGGTTAGAAAAAACTGATCTTACCATCTGTGTTTGTTCTCTATTACAGGGTGGGGGTGTGCTGATTTGCAGTCTTTTGGAATACGGTGTCTTAAGCCCCAAATTCGACCTAATAAGAAAATAATTAAATCGCAAAAAATAAATAACACATAGATTTATAGTGGTTTCTCAATAAAAGAGTTGCATCCACCACATTGCTACAGTAGATGTGACTATCATAACCCAAATTAAGAGTCGTGTTTACAATCTCTCTTGCGCTTCACAAACAGAATATTGGGTAGCCTCAAGCTCGCACCTAGAATTCAACAAAGTTGCACCAATCCCTATGCAGGCGCTCATCATGTTACTGTTGGGATTTGAACAACAAATCATTCCAACCCATAAACAAGAAGAAACAAAATGCAAAGATCGAGACAAAAAGAAATCACTCGCGATAAATCTCCTTGATTCTGAACTTTCCCGGGAAAAGTGACGACAGACCTCAATTGAAGACCCTAAAAATGGAGACGAAGCGAGTGTCGGGAGCGATGAGATCTATGTTCACTTTGCCACCGTAGATATCACTATAAACCTGTGTATGGGAAAGTGTTGACACGTTCTCTCTCAAGAAACTTTTTCTACACAAGTTTTTTCTCTCTCTATGTTCTCACACGCATCATGTATAACATATATATATATATATATATATATATATATATATGTATATAACAATTACGGAAACAAGCTTGAAAAAGATTAAGATACTCTTGACCTAATAACCCTGACCTAAAACGAGACCCATCACTGTCGTCTGGTCTCTAGCTCGACCTCGTCAACTCAGGTTTGCCAACTCGAGCTTGCCAGCTTGACAACTTCTTCAGATCGTGAGAGGTTTTTAAAATTAACGAACAAAACTTAAAGACGAAGCAAGTTGATAAATATAGAAAAATAACATGCCTCATTCATATATATATATATATATATATATATATATATATATATATATATATATATATATATATATATATATATATCCCGTTTTCAGTCAGACACACACACGCACATACAACAGACTCACTTCACATTCACTCAACACCAAACACACACACGCGCTCACACACACTGTATCAGCCCCACACACACATACTCAGAAATCCCAACCAAAAATAAATCTCAGCCATAATTCAAATAGATCTCAACCAAGAAAATAAAATAAAAATAAAAATAAATGTTCAAATTGCATCAAATTAATTAAATAAAAAAACGAGTAGGATACCTGGGCAGAGGGACGGAAAGACCAGACTAGTCTTCACGGAGATGGGTTCTGATTGCGGTGGCCAGAGGGTGACGGTTCTGGTAAGTTCCTCTCTGGCACCGTCAATCTCACCTCTTACCCGCCCTTTCCAAGATCGAGCCGTGACCGTGATCGGCCCAGTTTTATACTTTCTAGTTCTGCACTATATTATTAAAGCATAATTGATGGAAAAAAAAAAAAAAAAATAAAGCGCACACACAAGCAAATTGAAATTCTGTTTGGTCAGAGAGACAAGATGTCATACACAATGTATATAGATAATGTGTCAGATAACTTGTTTACCACAGATAATGGATAATCAACAAGAAGTGCGATAAAGAAAAGACACACAATGTAGTTACCTAGTTCGGTGCAATGTCACATACGTCTGTGGCTCACAGCCAGTGGAAATGAATTCACTATCATGTAGTCAATAGTACAAGCAAGGTCTTATATGATTACAACAACAAATTAAAGCCCTAGAAACTATTACAACGAGTGAATACCTAGTGCAGGGTCTCCCCTTGAATTTGAGATCTCTCTCAATTCCACTCTTCAAACATACGCCAATGTGTGGACGACTTCAGTCTTCAACCACGTAAGCACAAAACCCAAATCACTCAAACACTCAATCTTCTCGAATAGTATTTGATGAATGACACCGCTCAAAACAATCTAACTAGTTTCCCAATCCGCCAATCTTGCACGTCTAGGAACCCTAATTATATTTTCAAAAGCGTCAAGGCTGCTAAGGGTGGAGCACTCGGCTTTTATAGCAGTCATAAAACTCTGGAAGAGAATCTAGAGTTTTCTTACCCATACTCGCATGAATATCACTGAATAAAATCACCGGCGAGGCAATCTTGCAAAACCAGAAACTTGCCAAAATAAAGTCTTCGCACAAGAGGAAGGATGTCTAGACAGAAGCTATAACATGAAGACCGACATCTTTCCTCACAATTTGCGCTAAAAAATAAAGCCAACTTATGACGTAACAACAATCTCCCCATTTAGCTATTTTTTAGGCAAGCACTTCCAGAGTAGTTCTCAACTAAGCATCATGACCAGAAAAAAGTGTCAAAATAAATTATTTAATGCCAAAATAAATGACCCTCATGATGCCTCTCCCCCTGATTGCCTAAAAAACATACCAAATGCAAGGATCGACCAAGACAGAGGGAGGAAGAAAACAGTCTGAGCAAGGAGATGAGAACTAAAACAGCAGATAGAAAACCAGCAATAACATATGGTTGCTCGCACCACTATCAAGGTACCATTGTGTATCTCTTCCCCTTTCGTTGTCTTTGTGAGCCAACAAAACCGTCGCGTCTTCTTGGGTTCTTTCTTCAACATAGTTGGCCTTCTCTTCAACTCTGTTGTTGCGCGGAGCTCTACATTCGGAAGCATAATGCCCAAACTTCTCACAGTTGTAGCATTTGATCTGTGACTTGTCGTACCTTGATTTTGTGGCTCCTCTCCCACGACCTCTTGACGAGCTTTCTCCTCTTTGGTTGTTGGTGTCGTCATTGGGCCTCCAACCTCGTCCACATCCTTGTCCTCGGCTGCTACCTCTCCTTTGTTGGCTTCCACCTCGATCTTCATTTGTCAAATCGACACGTGTCTTGAGTGCTTGCTCCACGATATCTTCCTTATTCTTTTTCTTTTCTTCATAAGCTTGAAGCGACCCGATGAGTTGCTCCATTGTCATGGTCTCCAAGTCCTTCGTCTCTTCGATGACAGTGACGATATGCTCGAACTTCGAATCCATGGATCTAAGAACCTTCTCCATGATTCTCACGTCATCTAACTTCTGGCCGTTTCTTTTGAGGTTATTCGTAACCGTCAAGACTCTCGAGAAATAATCGGAGACGAGTTCACCTTCTCTCATGTGCAAGGCTTCAAACTCTCCTCTTAAAGTTTGAAGACGTACCTTCTTGACTTGATCTGCTCCCCTTGTAAGAGGTTTGAAGCTTCTCCCAAGCTTCTTTGGCCGACTTTGCTCTCGAGACCTTCTCAAACGTGTCTTCATCTAACCCTTGGTAGATTAGACAGAGAGCCTTCTTGTCTCTCTTCCTTGAGTCTCTCAAACTATTCTTTTGAGTTAGAGATAGACTACCTTCGTTCTCCGGGTCGGCGTGGCCTTTCTCAACTATCTCCCACACGTCGTGTGCACCAAGGAGAGCCACCATTCTAAGACTCCAGTTGTCGTAGTTGCTCTTTGTGAGCTAGGGACTTGGAAGAGAACACCGTTATTCGCCATCTTTAGGAGGATCTTGTAGCTCTGATACCACTTTGTTGGAAGGAAGTATTGGGTAGGTGGAGAAAATGTTTAAGTATTTTGGGTGTTTAGGGAAATTGTTTGGAAATTTTGGAGGCATGGGTATAAAGTAGAGAGGTAGGAAATTTCTTTGTAGAATGGAGAACTTTTTTTTTGGCTTGATAAAAAAAAGTATAGGATTACATCCCTATTTATACTAGTCTATGGAATTCTCTAGATACAACATTTTCTAGAGAATTCTCCTAATTAATGACACTTTAGGAAAATACAAGATTATTCTAAAATTTCTTACACATCAAGAGTATTCTAGAAAGATGACAACTAAAATGGGCCCAAAATACTAAAAGCCCAAACTACAACTAGAAATAACTAGGCCCAAATACTATAACCCAAAATCAAGTTTAATTATTCAACAGCATTTTGGATGTAATTATTTGCTTTTGGATGTTTTGAAGATATGAAAATTTGCTTTTGAATTTGAAGTTAATTTTCAGGTACCAGTTTCTACAACAGATTTTAGCACCGTTGTTGAACCACAGATCTCGCCGCAGGAAAAAAATACAGTCGCCGCAGCGAGTTCTTAGAAAAATTCTGAGTTTTAATATTTCGCCGCATCGAGAAAAATACATCGCTGCAGCGAGATAAAATTTTTGGTTTCTCAAACTTTTTGCTTAATCTCGTTGTAGGATGAGCTTGTCTCGCCGCAGTGAGATTTTTTTTAAGATAAAATTTTTGGTTTCCCAATTTTTCTGGTTGATCTCACCGCAACCACGTACAAGTCTCAACGTGGCGAGATTTTTTTAAAAAAAAAATCTGAAACTTTACACAACATTAACATAATCGCTGTAGAAACTAACAAGGTTTATAAAGGTCATGGGTTACTCATCTCATTGCCAATTGGTTTTGAGAAAGAACCCATAATACTTTCACATTGGAGAATAGAGCCACTAATAACGTCACCTCTAGCATTGACATTATGAATTCGAAATCACTAAATGTGTTATAAGATGATTATTTAACTAGTGAGTGAAACAATGATCGAAGGTCGGCGTGGATCGTCATCATCATCGCCATCAGTGTCTTATTCTTCTTCTTCTTGATTCATCGAACTGTAGATTAAAATTTTTGAAAGCAAGATTAAAATTTTTGACACTTCGTTGCATATGACTAGACTTTAATCATTTTGTTGCCAGTTTAGATGTAGATTAAATATTTCGAAGACATTATTAAAATATTTGAACCTATTTTGTATATACAGAAAGTTCCAGTTTAGATGAGGATTAAATATTTTGAAGGCACGATTAAAAATTTTGAACTTATTTGTTATATACAAAAAGTGCAGGGATTAAAATTTTGGACACTTAGATTGATTATTTCGAAAATAATCAAGGGCATATTAATATTTTTACATTATAAGTAGTTAGAATGCATTAACTTATGAAACTTTGACTATTTTTTTAAACAATTAGTTTGAATGGGCTGCTTTGTAAAAAAAAAAAAAAAAAAAACCATTTTAACTACATGTAATACAGTTTTATATAATAATAAATAAAACTAAACGTGACATAGCAATTTGTGTATATGTAGATGTTAGCATCATGAAGGGTTAGATTTTAGCATCACGCACGATAAATAGAACTTTTTATAAAGCATTAACTTGGAAACTCTATATAACTTCTAAAAGTTAAAATGATCGACTGGTAAATTAAATTAATCTTTTCTATCATTATTACCTCTGTAAATGATAATAAGTAGGATTCATTTATATTGTGCGGTGATTATAGCAAGTGTTGACGAAAACTAACTGAAGCCAAGAATACGACAAAACGAGGTAGATCTACAAGGTTGACTTAGACCAATTATAGCGGATAAAGCTGAGAAGGACGAGGTAGATCTAGGTAATTAACTTATCATTAATATATTTTTTTTTATATAGATAAAGCTGAGAAAGCTGACTTAGACCAATTATTGATTATATTTTGTTTTTAATGCAAATTTTCAAAACTTGTTAAATCATATGTAGGATTCCATTGTTATTAGTTCATCAGTGGCTATTAAACATATGAAGTTGACGAAGACTCGTTAAAGCCAAACCGACAAAACGAGGTAGATCGATCTGCAAAGTTCAGAGTAATAGGAGGCGAGAAACCAGCAACACGAGGTAGAAGTACGGAGATACTAGGATTCCTTATCATTATATCAATATCTTTTATACAAGTTGTTCATTATTAGTCGTCTCTTGTAAATGAAAGCTAGGATTCCTTTTTTTGAAAGTCGGTGATTATTAAACATATCAAGTTGAAAAAGACTAATTGGTTATTCAAAGTGGCTAGAGCTTCTTTGAGTCCGTCGTTTCGTTCCTGTGGAGCTTTCAGTCCCCTTTTTTAATCAATCAATTAACTAATTAAACCACTAATTTTTTTTAGAGATTTGATAAATAGCTAAGTTTTATAAATTAAAAAAATAATAATTATAGTGATGTGATATGGTTTAGACATTTTTAGGATTTTATTTATATTGTTGGAGTCTTATAACTATTAATTATTATTTATAACTATTAACTATTAGTGACTTTATTAAGAAATTTTCGTGATTATACACTTAAACTTTAAATAAAATGATTTAAATAGTTAAATTTGAGTTTTAATATAAATATCTGTATATGTAGAGAGCCTTTCTTTTTTTCTTTTTTTTTTTAAAAAAAAAACTAAGGTTGTGCATGTCATGGCCATGATAAAATTGAATTAATTAACTATAAGCAATAGACCTGGCATAAATGTCTATCATACATATTTTTTTTCTTTCATAATAATTTTATAGCATATTGATAAAGCAGGCACCATCTCTATCCCATTTCGTATATATACAGCCTATGTTGTTCCGTTTGTTCAGTGCCTCTCAAGCGCTTTCTATTTCTTTCTAACACGAAAAAAAAAAATGGGAAACAAACGAGGAAGCATCGCGTTTTTCTCGACGTTCCGGCCTCCAGTGCCGCTCGACATATTCTACATGGAGGTGAGGGCCCAGTGGAAAAATGGTGAACGTCAGTTAACAGACGGGGTGTCGTACAACTACAACGGCAACTACATTCCCCGGCCGGCTCTCCGCGCCATCATCGCCAAACTGAAGCTTCCGGAGAGAGATTACTTCGAAGGAATGGCGTTCGTGTCGGAGCGTGAGGACGGGCTCGAAAAGATCTACGTCGCTATTTACGACTATGCGAGCAGACTTCAGCGGATTCTTAGCCTCGCCCAGCTCTGCGGCTTGCCGGATGACCGCCTGGTTTGCATGGAGGACAGCCCGTGCTTCACTGCCGACCATATCGTCTACGTCTCAACCAAGGAGCCCGCCCTTGAACGTCGTCAGCCTTGGACCGCCGTCTATAAGACCCATCTCAAAACCGGCACAACCATGCGACTCACCCCCCCAGGTCTCTCTCTCTCTCTCTCTCTCGGAAGCCGCATTGCTTTAGGCCCACCCTTAATCATACACATACACGCACACACACACACATATATACATATATATATATATATATGTATATATATGAAGAAAAAAGTTCGAAATGAATATATATTTTAGGCCTAAATACACTCACAGATATTCTAAATAAAAAATACCTAGAAAAAGTAAATAGTTTAAAGCTGCATTGTTATTAGGCCCACCCTTAATCATATGTGTGTATATATATATATATATATATATATATATATATATATATATATATATATGAAGAAAAAAGTTCGAAATAAATATATTTTAGACCCAAATACACTCACATATAGTCTAAATAAAAGATACCTAGAAAAATTAAATTGTTTAAGGCAAAAAAAAAAAAAATCTTAAGCCGGACCTGATATGAGAAGTATTTTAAGATTTGGACACAGTTGCCCTATTTTTTTGGTGGCATATATTTGTGGTCCATTCCAAATTTGGTTTTAAATTAATACTATTTCTTACCGTAAAATCATATCTATACGTCAAGGATTATTAGGTTTAATTAGGATAAAAAAAATGAGGCATAAAAGTTTATAGAGACAATAAATGTCATTTTTGCAAGTAAATTTCTAATAGTTACATGTAAATTTTTGTCTCTCTTTCCACACCCATATTTTTGTAATATTTGTGTGTATCTCTTCCACCATATTGCCCATGATGAGATGTTGTGACGGTGAAATTGTTAAATAATAGGCGTGGCTGATCTGAACCCTTCGGTATCTCCATCCGGGAAAAAGATAGCGGTGGCTTCGTTTGAGAGAAAGGGCGGTTGGGACGGCGAGATCAAAGATCTGAAGACAGACATCTTTGTGATGGACGTCGATGACCCCTCCAACCGAACGCTGGTCGTCGAAAAAGGTGGTTGGCCTTCCTGGGGGAGTGATGACGTCATCTTCTTCCACCGGAGCGACGACAATGGGAAGTGCGGCGTCTACAGAGCCGTCATCAATCCTGGGGTTGAGGTGAAACGTGTCACCCCGGAGGACACAGACGCGATGACTCCGGCGGCTATTGGACCCAATGACGTGGCGGTGGCGATCATCCGTAAGACGTCGACCATGGGTGACCCGAAGGAAGGGCGCGTGGAAAAAGAGTATCGCCACATCGAGATATTCGACGTCTCGGCTTCCCAAAGCAAGATCGTCACACAAGCCATCACGCCAAAGGCGGACCATTACAACCCTTTTGTGCTTCATGATTACGGGCCAGTAATCGGTTACCATCGGTGCAGGATCAACGACAAACTCATGGTAGGTACGCTATAAGAGGGGTGTTCATGTAAAAAAAGTTTGTCAATTCATATATTTGAGCATGTTTTCCACTCTTAGGAGTTAGGAGCACCTAAGAAATTTTACATGAGAACCAATAAGAAGTTATAAGATTAATGAGATTCAATATTGTAAGATTCAATTGAAAATGAAACGTTTAATAATTATTTTCGATGTCACCATCATTATTTTAAAATTATACATTTCCGTTTCTTCTTAAGAATTGAGATGCTGTTTTCTTGCAGAACGGAGGTCCTATTGAGAGAAAGTTGGTGGACTTGAAGTCGCCGCACGAGGACATAAAGGTGTTACGGGCTCCGGGAGTGTTCCCGACGTTTACCCGCGACGGGAAAAAGTTTGCATTTGTTGACAACGAGTTCAAAGCCGTCTGGGTCGCCGACGACCAAGGCTTGCGTGTTGTTTTCAACGTATGTATATAATATAAACCTACGTCAAAGTAACTCCCCTATACATCGATTAGATTGACTCTCGTGTTTTTCAGGCGCCGGAGGAGGACAGCGTTTTCTCCACAGTTTGGTGCCAAAGTCCGGATTCAGACACGCTCTACGTTTGCATGGGACCTTCCTTCAAACCAACCAAACAAGTCCACATCCATGCAATACGTCAAGTCTCCAAACGCGAAAATTATCACATTCCCCTCACGGAAGGAGATTCCAACAACGCTTTCCCATCCACCAGCCCAGATGGTAATACAAATATACATCCCAGCCAGAAACGTAAACTAGGGAGGCTAAAATATAAGAAAATTTTCTAGGGGATTAATTTGCAAAATTTTAAGATTAAAAAAAATATACAGAGGTATGATTGTGGTTTATTTGAATCTAGGGAATATTTTAGTTTTCCGATCAACTAGAGACGGAGGCAAAGGAGAGAAGAGATTCAAGAGTCTGTACACCATGGAGTCTTCGGGACGAAACCTGAAGAGACTGACGACCCAGACGAATTGTACGGACACTCACTGCCAGTGGTCCCCCAGCGGAGACTGGATCGTCTTCTCGTCGGACCGAAAGAAGCCCAACGACGCTCCGATCAGCGACAATGGTCTCGACCCGGGATTCTTCTCGGTGTTCCTGGTGAACTACAAGAACCCGACTACGGTCGTGCTGGTGATGGAGAGCGACAGACAGCTCGGCGGCCACGTCAACCACCCGATGTTCAGCCCTGACGGGAAAAGCATCGTCGTCACCGCCGATCTCGCCGCCGTCAGCGCCGATCCAATATCGATGCCCGTCGTCACGCACTCAGCCAGACCATACGGCGACATCTTCACCTTCGACGTCGACGTCAGCAAAATCAACAAATTCTTCAAGCCCGTCCAGAAGTTCACTCGGCTGACGCACAGCCGGTACGAGAACTCCACTGCCACGTGGACACGCTTCGATCCCAAAGCCACGTCGCTGAAGCTCGATTTCACCGGGACCTACGCGCCTGCGTGTCCGTACATGCATTCCGACGGTGGTCACAGCTGGCACATGACTGGCCACCTTTGCATCCCCAAGAGTTGTGGTTGATTCATTGCTTCACTATGCCAATAGGGTTTGATTTAATAATCGGCCGCAAGATGTCACTGTAATTCTTTTCCGACAACAGCTGAGGCTATGAATTTTTCTCGTTGTATTGTTTCTATACAAATAAAGAATGTCAAGTTTTTATGCGGTAATAGGTAACTTTTGGTATAGCTTTGTTTTAAAAAAAAATGTTTTTAGATTTTTTTTTTTTCCAATAATTGACAGGTGTTTGATAAATTATTTATAAAATAGTTAGTGATAATAAAAGTTGATTTAGCATTTAGTAATATAAATATATTATAGTAAAAAGATTAAAATATACATGTTCTTAAAAATTAAATAATAATTATTAATATGTTTATTTATATGCATATATATGAATAAGATTTTTTTTTTAAAAAAAATCAAAGACAAAAAAAGATAATGTAAGAACACAAACTACTATTGGTCTCCAACGGCCAACGACATTCCAATAAAATGCACAAATTATTTTGTTTTAAATAAGTTATAAGCTCACCCCAAACGACCGACTCTCGATCGTGACTTTCGACGACAACGCCGAGCTCGTCCCTGGGCTCCGCGTGATGAACAACTCTTTCAAGACAGTGATCGAGGGGAAAATCGACGCTCTTCAACCGAAGCTGAACACGAACATCAGCGACGGCCTCAGGACCGGGCTCGGCGTCCTCAACTCCCGTAAATTCATGGATGACCGCGTCGGAGTGATCATGCTCATGTCCGACGGCGAGCAAAACCGCGGAGGCGACGCTGCCGATGTTATGGACGAGATCGACAAAGTGGCCGTTTTCACATTCGGCTTCGGAACAAGTCATGTCAAGGTATGTTCTGAATTGGAGTGGAGGTAGAAAATAAATTTAGGGATAGAAAGACTCGTACCTCATTTGTTAACTTCGGAAAGGGCATACATTGGACGAAGCCAGGAATTTACATTAGGGACTAATATGTAAAAAAAAAAAAAAAAGTTCGAGGAAACTAATTTATAAATTTTTAGGTAAAAAAAATATAAAATTTTATGGGCCGGCTTCGGCTTCGTCCTTGACATTGATAGTTCATATAGATGATTTCATTGGATTACAGCAGGAGTTCTGAATAAAATAATGTTGGGCTTGTGCCCTGTGGTTCATACCTTTCCGTATGTATTAAAGCCATAGAATAAAAAGTTTGAGGGGTGCAAATGTAAAGAAAAATATAAAAATAAAAACAAGTGGTAGATAAAAAAGTTGAACTTAGAGTTAAAAAAATCATTGTGTATATAAATTTTTGGTATGCTTGTTAATTATACAAGTACGCTTTTAGGTGGACCTTTTTTAAAATTATATATATATATATATATATATATATATATATATATATATATATATAAAGACTATTAAAATAAATAGATAAAGCTTGAGGGACTAAGGATTTATAAATTAATAAATAAAATTTGGTGGCCAGGGCGTCCGCCCCGGTTCATCATAACATCTTTAGTTTTATATCAATCAATCGTCTTCTTGCTAATTGATTTTAAGATAAAAATTCATCGTATACTTAACATATTCTCGAGGTACACAAAGCTCAACGACTATTGCTCCAAAATTAATAGG
The DNA here is from genome assembly GCF_054948205.1 of Urtica dioica subsp. dioica. Lineage (NCBI taxonomy): Eukaryota > Viridiplantae > Streptophyta > Magnoliopsida > Rosales > Urticaceae > Urtica > Urtica dioica. The sequence goes on along the minus strand of NC_142757.1, from coordinate 52,151,699 downwards.
ATTGATCAACTTAAGATGTAAGTGAAATTATAGAGTCACAATCTTTACGCTTCATTTAGAATCCGAAAAATATGAGGGAAAGGAAAATGGAACCTCTTATATTTTAAATTTTTAATGCAATAGTAATCCGAAAAAATAGGAGGGAATGTAAAATGAAACCTGGAAACTAAGATTTCAAATTAAAAAGATTAAAGAAATATAAAATTGGCTTAATTAATGCAATAGAAACCTATGTATATTGTGCAATTATAGGTGCTTCAGGACATCGCAAACAACAGCAGGGGCGGGACATTCTCGGCTGTTCAACTTCTTAACGAATTGAACCGCGCTTTCGCACAGATCCTGGGCGGCCTCGTCACTGTGATCGTCCAGGACCTAAAGCTGATCATTGAGACAATTAATTTTTCAAAAATAACCAACGTGTCCGCTGGAAGCTATAAAAAAGATCCCAGCATTGTAGATAACGTCACCGTGTTGTATGGATATCTCTACGACAAAGAGGTTCGCAATGCCATGGTCGAACTTCTTCTTCCGACTACCACTAAACAAGGAGACATAAGTTATCTGAAGGTTAATTACTCCTGCAGGTAATCATTGTGAACCCTAATCAATAGCTGATTCGGAGATTTAAGAGAAATTAATTATGAAGAATTTGTTACAACAACTCAATTTTTTAGTTTCTTTTAAGATTCTAGTCAAACTTTCATTTTATTAAAAAAATAGTTCACCAGACCAGAGTAAACTAAATTAACTAAAACAGTTCATTTATTTTACTTCGGTCTGGTGAACTATTTTCTTAATAAAATGAAACTGTGTCTATTTTATAAATGGAGAGTTGTTTGTGAATTAATGTTTTAGAAAAAAAAAATGAAAATTATTAAGTCTATATTATCGGAGGGAACATTTACTTATTTTATCTTGTTGGAAAATAAAATGGGAATTGATTAGCAGGGCCGGCTCAAGGGGATGGTGAATGGGGCCATTGCCCAAGGCCCCTCCACCCAATAAGGCCAATTTTTTTTTAATAAATATATTTATACATATAAAATTATTATATAACTTCACTGGTAGTTAATTTGTAGTTACAATATTATTAAATTGTTATAATCTGTAGTATTAATTTACAGTTATAATTACAAGTACAATTAAATAAACTTAACATTTTGTATTTATAAATAATTTATATGATAATTAATAAAACTATTTAAAAAAAAATTGGGGGCCCTTAAATGAATTTTTGCCTTAGGCCCCTTAAATTGTTGAGCCGGCTCTGTTGATTAGTAATCTCACAAGCTCTACTTATGGTCAGATTATTATACTAAAAGGGGTTAGTAAAAATCTGCAGAGTAGGGACGCGAGAGTTCAAGCCACTACCCATACTGGTTTTCGTGGAACGAGCTGCGAATCTGGTGCCTCGAGAGAAAGAAGAGGTGTCGATGGAGAAGGCTCGCATCGACATAACGAAACTGATGAAATCGGCGCGAGAAATGGCTCAGTGTGGGAACCTCCAAGGGGCAAAGAAGAGCCTGAACGATGCGCAAAAGGGTGTCAGGGCAGTGATGATCGACGAGGACAACCCGCTCGTGAAGACACTGAAATACGAGCTGAAACATTTGCTGAGCTCGCTGAGATCAGTGACATCAAGAAACAGACTATATTATAATTTCACAAATAATTCATTGCCTAATAATCACTTAAGGTAAAGTTGATATTGTAGGTTTTTATAAATAATGAAGGATAAATTAAATGAATAAAACTATAGATTGAGTACTGTAGCTCAGCGTATTTTTTTTTTTAAATCCACGTACGCCAGGTGACTTGAGTTAATGTTTTATTCTGTTTACTTAGAATAATCTGATTGTTGACTGCGAATACTTTGACCAAGACGAAGAAATTTGTTTTTGTTATTATTAATTAATGGTGCTACACTAAATATTGTGATGATTATTTGTTGATTTTTTAAATTATTTTTATCGACTTGTTTAAATCACTACAAAAAACAACTGTTTACATTGAAGCTATAAGGTATCATACCTTGAAGATTGGTACGCGTGAATGTCATTGATCTGCATTAAAACTACATGGAAGCTACAAGGTACCATACCTTGAAGGTTGGTGATATTTTTTTTTCCCGTTACTTTTCGCTTTAAGTCTTTTACTTAATTTTTCTATCAACGCTTATATTTTGTTGGGATATTTGGCTTTGGATGCCCACTTTTTTGTACAGTAGATTTGTATGTCCCATTCCAAGTTCGTTTTCAAATAATCAAATGAATGCCCTCTATTAGTAAATTATGAGTTAGTGTGTGACATTATTACGAGAAAAATATGAAAGAGAAAAAAAAAAAAAAAACAAAGCATGAATAAGAATGATTTCATTTTCTCCATTTTTTTTTTGTATGCTTTCATGGCACTAGAAAAGTCTTTGGACAGACCCTTTTTTTATTTTTAAACTTTATATTCATAATATTGTTTTATATAAATAAATAAATCGTTAACTACCTAATATGTGTATGGAAATCTAGAGAGTTTATTTTTCCTCTAATATGAATCAATTTTTATCATGTTCAAGAAATAGTTTTCTTCTCCCCAATTGTTTCATGTACATTTAACGAGTGTTCAAAACCAACAAATAAAGGGATATTAGAGAGTCAAATGAGAGAAATAAGTGAGGAGAAAACATGAAACAACAACAAAAAAAAATTAATACCTTAAAGAAATTAAGGGGCCGTTTGGTTTAGTTTTCTAAACTCGTTTTCTGTTTTTAAATTCTGTTTTCTGATTCTAATTTTTAAATTTAAAAAACAGATTTATAATTACGTTTCATAATATTTTAAATGTTGTTTTGTTATGTTTTCCATTCAATTATATAGAGATAAAATAGAAAACAATTTTTCATTGTTTTCTGTTTTCTAAACAAATTTCAAAGAAAACAGAAACATGATTCTAAATCTGTTTTCTGAATTTATAACCAAACAGTTTTTCTAAAACTGTTTTCTAAAATTTAGAATCAGAAAACAGGAATAGAAAACATAACCAAACGGCCCTTAACATTTTGATTATAATATTTTCAGGTTTTCTCTTTTAAACTTTTTTTTAATTATGCCCCAAAGCTTCTAAAAAGTCGAGCCACCTCTGGCTATCGAGCTAAAAAGGAAATAAATAAGACAAGTGGGATCACTCCTTTGATATATTATTTTGTGCTTATCCTTTATCAGAATTTATGACCATCTCCCTTAATAAACTCCATTTATTTCCTCCAATGTGGCCCTCATACATATTTCCATTTTGTATAGGGGAAAAAAAAAATCTTGTATGTTTTAATTGTAAAACACCTCTCTGATAAATAGTAATAACCAAAGTCGCTTCTTCCTGTTTCCATAATCTTACCAAAAATAGAGAAAATTAGTTGTGGCAGCCTAAAAAAGACAAATTTTGCTTGCTAAAGTGTTGAAAGTGGCGATTTTTTTATTTTTTTATTTTTAAAGGGGGCAGATTTTAAATAATAATCTTATAACTTTTCAACGATGAAAACAAATGGACAATAATATTAATCTTAGGTTAAGCAACATCAGCAACAATCCATATGGTTGAATAAACATTTAGACTATACCCTAATAACATGAGCAAAAATACTAATTTTAGATTTACAATTACTTCAAACACAGACAGCCATACTTACAAAACAAATCCAAGATCATTTATGAAAAATTGCAAGAACTAAACCACTACAAACGTCGAGATTGTGATTTAGCCAACGTTTCAAATACATTTCGAATATAGTCACAAAATTTATGTGACAAGTTATTTTCTGTTAATTTTTATTATATTTTGGATATTCGTATACTGTTAATTTCTATTAATGGCTATTTTTGCAAAATTAACCAAACGTTGGCTATTTGTCAAAATTTGAGTTTGTATACGACTAACTACATAATTCTTTTTTATTATTATCAAAAAATTAAATATTTTAGCTCCGTATAGAAATAAAAAATAAATAAATAAACTATGAGTTGCATGTAGAGTTAGTTCTTTTTTTATTCAGATCGTTGTTGTTCCTTGTATCAAGAGGATCTAAGTTTGTGTTCATGTGTGCTTTACCCATCTCCTAATAGAATGCTCTATGAGCTTCTTATTAAAAAAAAAATTATGCGATTTCTTATTGGTATTTAATTATTATTATTTTCTTTACTCGTATCGTATAAATATTAAATTCGGAGTTACTACAGATCAAATCCAACATCAAATAGTATATTATATATATATGTATGTATATATATATATATATATATATATGTTTCGTGATCTCGTACTAATTTCAAGCCAAAAACAAAAAGGCATGAACTAACACCATACCAAGAAGTAAAAATAAAAAACACTAAAAGTCTTCAGGAATGGTCTTAAGCCCCGTTGCACGGCTAGGATTAGGAAGAATATTAGAAACAGCGATGTGACTCGTCGGAATATTCCCGAGGGCATGTGCCACGTCAGCAAAATCAAGAACTCCTCCTTCTTTACATTTGGATAAGAGGCGGTTCGCTTCTTCCTTTGTCATCTTGACCTTCACTCTCACCACTCCTTTCCCAGCTGTGCCTTCGTTGCAGATCAACGGCTCTGATCCTCCGTCCACGTGATGATCCAGATTCTTTTTTGAATTCTGGATTGGCCTTTTCTTATTGCTCAGCTCATCTCGGTATATGATCTCTTTTCTGCCAAGTTTTTCATTTGGCGAATAGTAGTATCTGAAGAAAGTAGCCAAAGAGCTCAACATTTTGGTTTGGAGAAATATATTACTCTTGTGTCTGTATATGTATCGCATTATAAGGGCTAGATCTCTACATTTATAGAAGAAAATTAATAAAAGACAAGGGTAGAGTGGTAATTTTACTCTTTCTAGGTAAGAAGAGTGAGTACGTCGCTAGTCAATATCAAGTTTGTAATGTATGCATTAAACAAATGGGAGCCACAGAGGGTTTTGAAAAATAGCTCATATTGACCATTATTATTAGACTAGTTGAGAAAATTCAAGTCACTTACACTGTGTTGAACAGATCGTAAAATAAAAATCCATTTACATGAACCAAAAAACCAATATGAAATGTTATTTATAAAGAATAAGCTAAGAGCAAAGCGAATTAAGGTTATTATTATATAAACCCACGATAATTATTATGAATGGAAAGCACAAAAACCTGATATTCAAAAGAAACTATATATATATGAATTTTTTTTTTTGTATTATGTAAGAATCCTATATCTTATAAAAGCATGAAATTTGACTAATTTAATTTCAGTTATCAAAATATAAGTTAGCAATAAAAAAAAGGAACTTATTATCTTGAAGACATTTCAGCAATATTATTAAAAAGACATAGTACAATATTAATTTGAAATGCCAATTCTTCCTATTTCTATATTGAAGAAGCTATAAAAATACCCTCGCTGTCATGTTTTATGCTTTTTATTCTAAGATAATGTATGAAATTATTAACAGGCTATTACTTTTTGTTATTTTGTGAATTCGTATTTGTCTGACCTTCGATTATTCGATAGAACATCTCCAAAATACTTATATTACTCGTAGCTTTTAATATTTTATATGTATATCAGTATATATATATATATATATATATTAATAGATATACATATATACATGTGTATCTTTGTTAATCACTGTTTATATTTCGTAATTTTGTTTCAGAGAAAATTAAATTAAAATGACCAATAAAAAGTCCGAAAGAAAGGTATACACGGGCGTAATGCAACGACGTAGAAAGTATCTGCCCTTTGTCTTCTGGTCAACTGATGGTCACGAAAAAGAGGAAGCCCAATAAAGCAATATATATATAAGAAAATAAAGCAAGTTTTCCTAAAAAAAATCAAATAAATAATAATAAATAAAGCAAATGTGCTGAGTTTGAAATGGTCAATGCTCTTTCTTAGTCTTTAATCTTTATATTGCGAAGAGCTATTGTCTAGTGATTGAATTGATTGAAGTGATCATGAGTGTTGATTGCGTGGAAAATTCTGTTTTGAAGATTTCTTTCTCATTTCATGCATGGCTGTCAAAAATTCCTTTTTTTTAGCTAAATAGTTTATATCTTCAAACTTTTTTTCTGTTTCAAAAGAAAAAAGCTTTCTTCGATAAATAGTCGTAATAATTATTTTTACTCTATAAAATCTTAATCAACCTATAAAAATTTAATAATAAGAAAGATTTCTTTAATAATTACTATATTCTAGCGTATTATTTGAGTTGTGGCAACGTGATTTTGGGTTTTGTGACCCCAATATCTAAGTGGACTAGGTCGATAATGTTATAATGATCAAATTAAGCTAATTTCAACGCTTATGTGATTAATTCACCTCAAATAATAGCCAACCATACTAAAAAGGACACTTTTCATAGATAGTAGATAGAGCCGTATAACTAGTTGAATATCCTTAAATGCGAATCGTGAATAATTTACATATGTCATTACAACGCCTACCTATATTTCTCTAAAAAAATAAATGAAGAAAAGACTGCTCTTAATATATTATATTTTGTTGCTAGTATTTTTGCAGCTTCGATCAAGAGGTAGTTTGTAGATGCAGCCATTCAATTTGGTACTTAATTTTGTGGGTCACTATGTTCATAAATATTTGGGAAAGACTTTCTTGCTTTTTTTATTCTACAGAATAGAAGTCCATTTTATTTTTATCTAATATTGATCCGATAGATATATAGAGATTACTTTCAAACCCCCACACAAAATAAAAAAAGTATATTTCTTAACTTTTTTTTTATTATTCTTCTAGGAACAACGAGAACGTACTTACAAAAATAAAATAAAAATAAAAAATAAAAACTATTATACGAGTCAATTGAAATATATATTTTTTTTAGTTTTAGACAGAGATAGAGTTACAATAGGCCGAAGTCCCTCAATTTTTTTTTACACTTTTGTCTCATTTTTTAAAAAATATTTTTTTTACCTAAATTTACAAATTAACCCCTTAAAACTTTTTTTTTTCAAATTAGTCTCCCTAATGAGCTCTTTCTGGCTCCGTCCCTGATCTATAGATGTTCGTGGTATGTTGTGTTTTGACAAAATATGATGTTATTCAAGGGTTTGTTCTACGCTTTTTTTTTTTTTCATCGATCTTGTGAATTTCTAAGGTCTTTTCTTTATGGATTATTCCACAAGTATGAATTTAATAAGTTTATTTGAATCTAAAAGTATAACCATTTATTTTGTATATTTACGTTTTTAACCTTTTTTATTTCTTTCTTTTCTCATTCATTTCACTTTAGGGGGTTGACCATGGCAGTGGCGTTTCCTTGGTTTAAGCACAAGTCGCTGTGGTGTATGGTCTTGAGCAACATCCTTACTCTGGGAAGGTTTCCTTTTCTTGGGCCCAGTAGTAACATTGCCTTTATTTCCTCCAGGGAAGGACTTCTGAAGGAGTGCTGAAAAGGCAAGGACCTCACCTTTTGGGGGAAGAGATGAAAATGGCCCAGCAACACTAGGCCCACCAGTCTCAGCCACTTTAATTGCAGAAGGGGGTTTAGAAAATTCATTTGGGCCTGGTTTTGAGTGCTCCAGCCCAAAGCCCAAACTACAACCCTTTGAAAAAGGGTTCCCTTCTCTCTCCCCTTCCATCTGTGTACTCACGCCTCCAAAAGAAGAAAATGCAACCGCTTCTTTTCCTTTCTTCAGAGTTCCCAGCCTCACAGAACCACCCAAAACGTCATTTGTTTGACGTGACTCGCCGACCACCTTCGAGAGCGAAGTCCCAGGTTCACAGGCCCTCAGATCTGAGCAGGCGCGCTTCTCGGTAACTGACTCCAGCAGGCACGCGTCCCCAGACGTACCTTTTACAGACGCTCCTGTACCAGCCCTGTTCTCCGTCTCTTCCTTCTCCGGTTGGGCCGACCGCGGTGGAAGGGGTTTCCGACCGCCATTTGTGAAGCATGAGGCGGTCCGAGAGAGGTGATGGATCCACTCCCCGTATAAGGGCACAGGCTGGATTCCCGGCTTCTCCACGCACATTTCCTTCTTCCGCTGGCACTCACCATGACTATGTCCCAACACGCCACAAGCAAAGCAGAAAATGCCAAGATTCTCAAATTTAGCCTGGATCCATAAGGGAGGTAAGTTCGTTCTTTCCAAAAAGAAACCTGGGAAGAGCGGCTTGTCGACGGAGATGTTCACTCGTAACCGGAAAGAAGATGCAAACCGGGACCCAGTCTTCACACGGCAATCCAGAACTTCCCCAAACAGGCTGGCGAACTTCTGAGCACTCTGGGCGTGGATCATAGCCGGAGGAAGACCAATGAGATGGACCCAAAAAGGACATTGTAGAAACCTCACCTCATCCAGGTTCAGATTCTCCGGCCATACTTGGAGCAGGAGATGCGCCCCTTTCACCGTCCAAGGGCAGTTAGCCAAGATGAGATCTCGGTCCTTTTTCAAACGAAAAGTGAAACGAAAGATGCCTGCCTTAACCTCGGCGATTGACCAAGCCTCAGTTGTCTTCCAGACTTTAGTCAACACAGCCACTAGCGTGCTCTTCCCTATCGGTCGGCTGGTAAGGAGTTTTCCAAGGAGGATGTGATCGATCTCAGATTCCGGTCTGAGATCCACAGGCCCTTCCAAGGACAGGTCCGATTCCGTAAAGGTGGTGATTGACTGGCCAATCTCCGCCAATCCGTCGGTGTCGTAACTGTCTGTCATGATTCACAATCAAGAGGATCCTATCAAAGGATACAGGGGTCAACACTATACCCCAGAGACCACGAGAGTCCCACCCCGGAGAAAGGCACCCAGGAACCCCGGCAGATCAAGGAAGTCAAGCGTTGTTCGGAGTCGCACTCTCTGAGGAAGCAACTTGTACGGAGAGCATTCTGATAGGATCCTCTTGATTATTTACTTACGTGTCTTGATTATATCAAGTTGAAAAAGATTAATTGGTTATTCAAAGTGGCTAGAGCTTCTTTGAGTCCGTCTTTTCGTTCCCTGTGGAGCTTTCAGTCCCCTTTTTTTAATCAATTAATTAACTAATTAAACCACTACATTTTTTTTAGAGATTTGATAAATAGCTATTTTTTTATAAATTAAAATAAAATAATAATTATAGTGATGTGATATGGTTTAAATATTTTTAGCATTTCATTTATATTGTTGGAGTCTTGTAACTATTAACGAATATTTATAACTATTAATGTTTTTTTATTAATAAAATTTTGTGATTATATACTTAAAATTTAAATAAGACGATTAAAATAGTTAAATTTGAGTTTTCATATAACTATGTAGATATATATCTTGAGAGCTTTTTTTTTTTTTTTTATATAAAAAAAACTAAGGTTGTGCATGTCATGGCCATGATAAAATTGAATAAATAACTATAAGTAATAGACCTGGTATAAATGTCTATCATACATTTTTTTTTCTTCAAGCTAGAACCATCTCTATGCCATTTCGTATATATACAGCCTATGTTGTTCCGTTTGTTCAGTGCCTCTCAAGCGCTTTCTATTTCTCTCTAACACGAAAAAAAAAAGATGGGAAACAAACGAGGAAGCATCGCGTTTTTCTCGACGTTCCGGCCTCCAGTGCCGCTCGACATATTCTACATGGAGGTGAGGGCCCAGTGGAAAAATGGTGAATGTCAGTTAACAGACGGGGTGTCGATCGTACAACTACAACTCTCCGCGCCATCATCGCCAAACTGAAGCTTCCGGAGAGAGATTACTTCGAAGGAATGGCGTTCGTGTCGGAGCGTGAGGACGGGCTCGAAAAGATCTACGTCGCTATTTACGACTATGCGAGCAGACTTCAGCGGATTCTTAGCCTCGCCCAGCTCTGCGGCTTGCCGGATGACCGCCTGGTTTGCATGGAGGACAGCCCGTGCTTCACTGCCGACCATATCGTCTACGTCTCAACCAAGGAGCCCGCCCTTGAACGTCGTCAGCCTTGGACCGCCGTCTATAAGACCCATCTCAAAACCGGTACAACCATGCGACTCACCCCCCCAGGTCTCTCTCTCTCTCTCTCTTGGAAGCTGCATTGCTTTAGGCCCACCCTTAATCATACACACACACATATATATATATATATATATATATATATATATATATATATATGAAGAAAAAAGTTCGAAATAAATATATATTTTAGGCCTAAATACACTCACATATATTCTAAATAAAAAAATACCTAGAAAAAGTAAATAGTTTAAAGCTGCATTGTTATTAGGCCCACCGTTAATCATATGTGTGTGTATATATATATATATATATATATATATATATATATATATATATATATATATATATATATATGAAGAAAAAAGTTCGAAATAAATATATTTTAGACCCAAATACACTCACATATAGTCTAAATAAAAGATACCTAGAACAATTAAATTGTTTTAGGCGAAAAAAAAAAAAAAAAAAAAAAATCTTAAGCCGGACCTGATATGAGAAGTATTTTAAGATTTGGACACAGTTGCCCTATTTTTTTGGTGGCATATATTTGTGGTCCATTCCAAATTTGGTTTTAAATTAATACTATTTCTTACCGTAAAATCATATCTATACGTCAAGGATTATTAGGTTTAGGATTAAAAAAATGAGGTATAAAAGTTTATAGAGACAATAAATGTCATTTTTGCAAGTAAATTTCTAATAGTTACATGTAAATTTTTGTCTCTCTTTCCACGCTTATTCTTTGTATTCATGTAACACCCATATTTTTGTAATATTTGTGTGTATCTCTTCCACCATATTGCCCATGATGAGATGTTGTGACGGTGAAATTGTTAAATAATAGGCGTGGCTGATCTGAACCCTTCGGTATCTCCATCCGGGAAAAAGATAGCGGTGGCTTCGTTTGAGAGAAAGGGCGGTTGGGACGGCGAGAAGACAGACATCTTCGTGATGGACGTCGATGACCCCTCCAACCGAACACTGGTCGTCGAAAAAGGTGGTTGGCCTTCCTGGGGGAGTGATGACGTCATCTTCTTCCACCGGAGCGACGACAATGGGAAGTGCGGCGTCTACAGAGCCGTCATCAATCCTGGGGTTGAGGTGAAACGTGTCACCCCGGAGGACACAGATGCGATGACTCCGGCGGCTATTGGACCCAATGACGTGGCGGTGGCGATCATCCGTAAGACGTCGACCATGGGTGACCCGAAGGAAGGGCGCGTGGAAAAAGAGTATCGCCACATCGAGATATTCGACGTCTCGGCTTCCCAAAGCAAGATCGTCACACAAGCCATCACGCCAAAGGCGGACCATTACAACCCTTTTGTGCTTCATGATTACGGGCCAGTAATCGGTTACCATCGGTGCAGGATCAACGACAAACTCATGGTAGGTACGCTATAAGAGGGGTGTTCATGTAAAAAAAGTTTGTCAATTCATATATTTGAGCATGTTTTCCACTCTTAGGAGCACCTAAGAAATTTTACATGAGAACCAATAAAAAGTTATAAGATTAATGAGATTCAATATTGTAAGATTCAATTAAAAAATGAAACGTTTAATAATTATTTTCGATGTCACCATCATTATTTTAAAATTATACATTTCCGTTTCTTCTTAAGAATTGAGATGCTGTTTTCTTGCAGAACGGAGGTCCTATTGAGAGAAAGTTGGTGGACTTGAAGTCGCCGCACGAGGACATAAAGGTGTTACGGGCTCCGGGAGTGTTCCCGACGTTTAGCCGCGACGGGAAAAAGTTTGCATTTGTTGACAACGAGTTCAAAGCCGTCTGGGTCGCCGACGACCAAGGCTTGCGTGTTGTTTTCAACGTATGTATAATATAAACCTACGTCAAAGTAACTCCCCTATTGATTGATTAGATTGAGTCTCGTGTTTTTCAGGCGCCGGAGGAGGACAGCGTTTTCTCGACAGTTTGGTGCCAAAGTCCGGATTCAGACACGCTCTACGTTTGCATGGGACCTTCCTTCAAACCAACCAAACAAGTCCACATCCATGCAATACGTCAAGTCTCCAAACGCGAAAATTATCACATTCCCCTCACGGAAGGAGATTCCAACAACGCTTTCCCATCCACCAGCCCAGATGGTAATACAAATATACATCCCAGCCAGAAACGTAAACTAGGGAGGCTAAAATATAAGAAAATTTTCTAAGGGATTAATTTGCAAAATTTTAAGATTAAAAAAAAATATACAAAGGTATGATTGTGGTTTATTTGAATCTAGGGAATATTTTAGTTTTCCGATCAACTAGAGACGGAGGCAAAGGAGAGAAGAGATTCAAGAGTCTGTACACCATGGAGTCTTCGGGACGAAACCTGAAGAGACTGACGACCCAGACGAATTGTACGGACACTCACTGCCAGTGGTCCCCCAGCGGAGACTGGATCGTCTTCTCGTCGGACCGAAAGAAGCCCAACGACGCCCCGATCAGCGACAATGGTCTCGACCCGGGATTCTTCTCGGTGTTCCTGGTGAACTACAAGAACCCGACTACGGTCGTGCTGGTGATGGAGAGCGACAGACAGCTTGGCGGCCACGTCAACCACCCTGATGCAGGCGGAAGCTTAAACAATAGATAACAATTTTGATTGTTGATTCGACGCACGAATGCCCAACCAAAACTCCTCCAAGTTGTGTTGATTCGTCGAACGAATGCCAAAACTTAGGCAACAAATTCGAATTCAAAGGGAAATCGAAATTTGGATTTGTGTTTGATAATATTTCATTCATGAAAGCTGCCTCTAAGTCTGGAAAACGAGGACTTAAATACAAGCCAAAAGGAAAACGAAAAGACAAAAAAAAACCAAAGGACAAGAAAGCCAAAAGACACACAATTAATACAAAATATTAAACTCGGAATTAAGGCCACTAAACAGCGTTTTTAGGAGCCGAAAGGTTGGCGAAAACAGACTCTAAAACATGTAGTGTTCGTACCGTCCGTAGCTTCGAAACGAATGGTACGAATAGGAAAACTGACGTCCGAGTCAAAAGATACGCCGCATCAAAGTCGCCACTTCTCCAAGCGCTCGAGGAACGTCAAAGCCCGCTCGATGTCCGCATCATTCCCTCCGGGCTGGAAAGAATTCGTCCTCGAAGTCTGGTCGTCCTCCGAAGAATCATCGTGGAAGGGTATGAGATGCTTCACATTGAATACATCGGCGGTGCGGATGTGGCTCGGGAGTTTGAGGCGGTAGGCGTTGGGGTTGATCTTCTCGACGATCTCTACGGGCCCGATCTTCTTGGCTGCCAGTTTGTTGTAGTCACCAGTGGAGAAGCGTTCCTTGGAGAGGACGGCCCACACAAAATCACCAACTTCGAACTCGACGTGACGGCGGCGCTGATCTGCACGTGCTTTGTAACGAGCGTTGGCAGCAGAGAGGTTGTCACGTACGGTGTTGTGGATGTCCAGCAGCCCTTTGACGAAGTCAGCAGCTTTCCCGTGCGTCTTCTCCGGGTTCGATATAGGAACGAGGTCCAAAGGTCCACGCGGTTGAGCGGAATAGACAACCTGGAAAGGGCTGAAACCCGTGCTACGATTGACGGCATGGTTGTGAGCAAACTCGGCTTGGCTAAGCTTTTGGTCCCACCCCTTTGGATGATCGCCCACGAGACACCGAAGCAAGTTGCCAAGGGAGCGATTTACTACCTCGGTTTGGCCGTCGGTTTGCGGGTGATAAGCGCTGCTGAAATCAAGCTTCGTGTTCACCATCTTCCATAGACTCCGCCAAAAGTGGCTGATGAACCGTGTATCCCGATCGGAGACAATTGATGTCGGGAGGCCATGAAGTCGATACACGTCTCGGAAGAATAATTGAGCAACACTCACAGCGTCCGTGGTCTTCTTGCATGGAATAAAGTGCGCCATTTTGGAGAAACGATCGACAACAACAAAGATCGAATCATTACCTCGCTGAGTTCGCGGTAATCCCAACACAAAATCCATGCTAATGTCAGTCCACGGCTGAGACGGAACAGGTAGCGGCATGTAAAGCCCGGCGTTGGTAGCACCGCCTTTCGATAAGTGGCAAGTACGGCACCGTTGTACGTATCGCTGAACATCGCCACGCATACCAGGCCAAAAGTACGAGGATTGGACCAGTTGGAGCGTTCGATCCCGCCCCACGTGCCCCTCGCCGTGTAGCTCTTGTATAATCTGAAGCCGCAAGCTACAATCCGGAACACACAGTTGATTTCCGCGAAAGAGAAACCCGTTGTGTAGGAGGAAGTCCGAGCGTTTGCCGGCTTGGACGTCGACGAGGATAACCGAGAAGTACGGGTCGGTCGGGAGGAGATCTTGGAAGGTATCGAACCCAGGTACTTCGACTCTCATGGCGGCTAGTAGACTGGTCCGGCGACTAAGGGCGTCAGCAACGCGGTTGGTGACTCCGGCCTTGTGTTTTACCACGAAAGTGAACCCTTCAAGGAAAGAAATCCACCTCGCGTGTCGAGCGGACACCTTGTCTTGGCGGTGAAGGTGTCGGAGGGAGTCGTGGTCGGTGTAGAGCACAAACTCGCGGTGGAATAAGTAGTGCCTCCAATGTTTTACGGCTTGAACTACGGCGTAGAATTCAACGTCGTACGTGCTGTAATTAAGCCGCGCACCAGATATTTTCTCGCTAAAATACGCCACCGGTTTACCGCTCTGACTGAGGACAGCCCCTATACCTGTCTTCGAGGCGTCAGTGTGTAGCTCAAACGGTCGCGAGAAGTCAGGAAGTACTAGAATAGGCGCAGTGGTGAGTCGCTCTTTGATCCGCTCGAAGGCTGCCTCGGCATCGTTTGTCCACTCGAATCGGGTACCGCGCATACAATCTGTGAGTGGCGCTGTGATCTCGCTGAAGTGTGACACGAAGCGTCGGTAAAAAGAAGCGAGGCCATGGAAACTCCGCACTTCCGTAATCGACCGCGGTCTAGGCCAGTTTCGAACCGCTTCTATTTTTGCCTTGTCAACTTGCAAACCATCACCAGAAATCACATAGCCGAGAAACAATACCTTTGGCGTCATGAAAACGCATTTCTTCGCGGCTGCATAAAATTGTTCCCTTCGCAGCACCTTGAGCACCTCTCGCACATGCTCAATATGTTTGTCAGGATCGGCGCTATAAATTAGAATATCGTCGAAGTAGACGACGACGAAATGGCCGATGAAAGGGCGCAAGAGTTGGTTCATTACCCGCATAAAGGTGCTCGGGGCGTTGGACAGGCCGAAGGGCATAACAAGCCACTCGTACAACCCTTCGCGTGTCTTGAATGCCGATTTCCACTCGTCTCCCGGCCGCATACGGATTTGATAATACCCACTCTTCAAGTCCAGTCGCGAGAAGATCTTGGCACCACTAATCTGATCCAACAAATCATCGAGGCGAGGAATGGGAAAACGATACCTCACAGTGATTTTATTCACTGCCCGGCTGTCCACGCACATACGCCACGACCCATCCTTCTTTGGTGTCAACAGCGCTGGTACCGCTATCGGACTCATGCTCTCTCGGATGTGCCCCTTTGCGAGAAGCTCTTCAACTTGCCTTTGTAGTTCCTCGTGCTCACTCGGGCTCATTCGGTAGTGTGGTCGGTGGGGAAGGGCTGCTCCCGGCTCTAAATCAATGTGGTACTGAATGTCTCGGAGGGGCGGTAGACCGTCGGGTAGATCGTCGGGAAAAACATCCTTGAACTCGGCCAATAATGGAGCCGCCGCATCGGGAACGGGGCTGTCTTCGGCGACCTCCTTCCCGAGAAGCATGTACACCACCTCCGAGGTCTTCATCTCTTCACCAAACTGTGCAATGGTAAGCAAGTTTGAGCTCGTACCGCTGCCTGCCGCGTGTGCGCCGGTCGCAGTCTTCTCGGTGGGCTTGCTCGGCAGTAACACGATCTTAACTCCTTCAAACACGAAACTGTAGGAATTTGCTCGACCGTCGTGAGAAACCTCCCTGTCATACTGCCACGGCCTCCCAAGTAGCATGTGACAAGCATCCATATTCACCACGTCGCACCACACCTCGTCACGGTACTTTGTCCCTACTGAGAACGGAATCAAAGCGCGCTTCGACACCGTTACCTCGCCACCTCGTTTCAGCCATGCGAGCTTGTACGGCTTGGGATGTTGTTCAGTCTTCACGTTCAACTTATGAACCGCTTCTTCTGAAACAATATTCTCGCAACTTCCAGCGTCGATGACGAACCGACACACCTTGCCGAGAACGGTGCACGTCGATTGGAAAATGTTGTTGCGTCGCCAATCCTCTTCGGTTGCTTTAGGCGTCAAGCACGCCCTCCGCACGACCAATGATAAGCCTACATCCCCTTCTACGAGCTCCTCTTCATCATACACGGGCTGCTCCCCCTCCTCCTCGATGTCGTCACGTTCTTCTATAATGGGAGCCCGTTTCCCGATTTTCTTGCAATCGACTTGGCGATGGCCTTGTTCCCCACAAGCGAAACACTTCATGGTGCTCGAGCTCGCCCCTCGTGCAAAATTCGGGGTTGTTTGCTTGTCTGGGACGGATTTGGTTGTCGCACCCCGTGGCGCGGTGTTCCCGGTCGGGTCCGGTCGCGCGCTGGCAAACGGGTTGGTGAACGGGACTGAGTGGCTGCGGCGTGACTGCTTCTCCACCGAGAGGGCTCGCTGGAAAGCCGCGGAAACTGAAATCGGGTCGAACATATTCACCATCTCTTGAATCTGAAACTTGAGTCCACCGATATATCTCGCGACGAGCTGGTCTTCGGTCTCTTGCACCTCGTTCCTGGCTAGCAATTGGTAGAACTCAGCCGTGTACTCTTCGACCGTGCGGTTCCCTTGCCGAAGATTCTGTAATCGCTGGTACATCATCTGTTGATAATTGTAGGGGAGGAAGGCCGCTCGTAGGTGCTTCTTCATCTTCTCCCATGTCGAGATCTTTGCCTTGCCCATCCGATTCCGGGTGAGTTTCAGCTGCTGCCACCATGCTATCGCACGGCCCCGAAATCTGGTCGCGATTAATGCAACTCGGCGCTCATCGGGAACTCCCCGAAACTCCAGAATCTCTTCTACCGTCGAGAGCCAATCAAGGACTTCCTCCGCTTGAAGACCCCCGTGAAACTCCGGAATGTCAGTCTTAATTCCAGATTCCCACCGCCGATCGTCTCCCTCGAAGACTCGCTGGGGTCGTTGCTGGACGAACGCGGGCTCTTCGAATGACCCTCTGTCTTCCATGGAGTCCGCTACCGATCCCCATTGACGCCGGCCCTGTTGTTGTGCCAAGAGGGCAGCCACACGTTGCGTGATTGTCTCCACCATCTGGTCCGTTCGGGCGTCCAAGGCTCGCGCAATCTGCTCCTCGATTCGAACGCCATCGTCCCTCTCGTAGACCTCGTCCACATGCTGCCTCCGTTGAACGTTTCGTCGTGGCGGCATTGTCAAGGTCGGAGGCTCTGATACCAAACTGATGCAGGCGGAAGCTTAAACAATAGATAACAATTTTGATTGTTGATTCGACGCACGAATGCCCAACCAAAACTCCTCCAAGTTGTGTTGATTCGTCGAACGAATGCCAAAACTTAGGCAACAAATTCGAATTCAAAGGGAAATCGAAATTTGGATTTGTGTTTGATAATATTTCATTCATGAAAGCTGCCTCTAAGTCTGGAAAACGAGGACTTAAATACAAGCCAAAAGGAAAACGAAAAGACAAAAAAAAACCAAAGGACAAGAAAGCCAAAAGACACACAATTAATACAAAATATTAAACTCGGAATTAAGGCCACTAAACAGCGTTTTTAGGAGCCGAAAGGTTGGCGAAAACAGACTCGAAAACAAGTAGTGTTCGTACCGTCCGTAGCTTCGAAACGAATGGTACGAATAGGAAAACTGACGTCCGAGTCAAAAGATACGCCGCATCAAAGTCGCCACTTCTCCAAGCGCTCGAGGAACGTCAAAGCCCGCTCGATGTCCGCATCACACCCGATGTTCAGCCCTGACGGGAAAAGCATCGTCGTCACCGCCGATCTCGCCGCCGTCAGCGCCGATCCAATATCGATGCCCGTCGTCACGCACTCAGCCAGACCATACGGCGACATCTTCACCTTCGACGTCGACGTCAGCAAAATCAACAAATTCTTCAAGCCCGTCCAGAAGTTCACTCGGCTGACGCACAGCCGGTACGAGAACTCCACTGCCACGTGGACACGCTTCGATCCCAAAGCCACGTCGCTGAAGCTCGATTTCACCGGGACCTACGCGCCTGCGTGTCCGTACATGCATTCCGACGGTGGTCACAGCTGGCACATGACTGGCCACCTTTGCATCCCCAAGAGTTGTGGTTGATTCATTGCTTCACTATGCCAATAGGGTTTGATTTAATAATCGGCCGCAAGATGTCACTGTAATTCTTTTCCGACAACAGCTGAGGCTATGAATTTTTCTCGTTGTATTGTTTCTATACAAATAAAGAATGTCAAGTTTTTATGCGGTAATAGGTAACTTTTGGTATAGCTTTGTTTTAAAAAAAAATGTTTTTAGATTTTTTTTTTTTCCAATAATTGACAGGTGTTTGATAAATTATTTATAAAATAGTTAGTGATAATAAAAGTTGATTTAGCATTTAGTAATATAAATATATTATAGTAAAAAGATTAAAATATACATGTTCTTAAAAATTAAATAATAATTATTAATATGTTTATTTATATGCATATATATGAATAAGATTTTTTTTTTAAAAAAAATCAAAGACAAAAAAAGATAATGTAAGAACACAAACTACTATTGGTCTCCAACGGCCAACGACATTCCAATAAAATGCACAAATTATTTTTGAACAAATTTCACTCTTAGATAGAAAAAAAAAAAAAAAAAAAAAAAAAAAAAAGATGAGGCAGAGAGAAAAATTATGTGTTATGATACAAAAAATTTCACAATTTACGAAGGGAAATAGAATTTAAAATATCTTACAGATGACTTAGAAATACTTTATACGAAGACATTACGGTAATTTGTATAGCAAACTTAAAAACATTTTTCCAAAAGCTAAGGATCCTAACTTTTCCATCTCATGTACAAAATCTAAAATCGTTTTTGAAGTTTTTTGTAAAAACAGTCTTGCCAAACACCAGATAAGCAGTTTAGTTTTTTTAAAAACAAAAACAGTGCATTTTAATCTCAAACAAACGCAGCCATATGGAATAAAATATATGTTCATCCACGTTCATATGTGTTGATTTTTTTTTTTTTAATGATAATAGCTTCTTTTTTTTTTTTTTTTTTAAACTAGCCTGTAGTTATTGAACAATTAAAGAGAGCGAATTGAGAAATAAACATACCGATGATTACAAGTTCCACTCGGTCTTTGAAAGTTACTGCAAAAGTGGTGTGTAATTGTTTTATATATAAAAAAAAATAGTTTTATGTATTTTGTGAAGCGTCAATTTTATTCTTATTTAATTTTTTTTTGTATATTTTATTATGAATTTGATTTTTTGTATATATATTACTATAGACTAATCAGGAGAGACGAAGCCAGAAAATTCATTTAAAATACTAAACATAATTTATTATAGGGGGGCTATATTTAAATTCTTGCCAGGACTAAGTCAAGTAAATTCACCTTTTCTATTATACAAATGGTCTAATATAAGCAGTTTTCTTAACTTGTCATTGAGGTTATAGGATAAAATTTTGTTTTAAATAAGTTATAAGCTCACCCCAAACGACCGACTCTCGATCGTGACTTTCGACGACAACGCCGAGCTCGTCTCTGGGCTCCGCGTGATGAACGACTCTTTCAAGACAGTGATCGAGGGGAAAATCGACGCTCTTCAACCGAAGCTGAACACGAACATCAGTGACGGCCTCAGGACCGGGCTCGGCGTCCTCAACTCCCGTAAATTCATGGATGACCGTGTCGGAGTGATCATGCTCATGTCCGACGGCGAGCAAAACCGCGGAGGCGACGCTGCCGATGTTATGGACGAGATCGACAAAGTGGCCGTTTTCACATTCGGCTTCGGAACAAGTCATGTCAAGGTATGTTCTGAATTAGAGTGGAGGTAGAAAATAAATTTAGGGATAGAAAGACTCGTACCTCATTTTTTAACTTCGGAAAGGGCATACATTGGACGAAGCCAGGAATTTACATTAGGGACTAATATGTAAAAAAAAAAAAAAAAAAAAGTTCAAGGAAACTAATTTAGAAATTTTTAGGTAAAAAAAATATAAAATTTTATGGGCCGGCTTTGGCTTCGTCCTTGACATTTATAGTTCATATAGATGATTTCATTGGATTACAGCAGGAGTTCTGAATAAAATAATGTTGGGCTTGTGCCCTGTGGTTCATACCTTTCCGTATGTATTAAAGCCATAGAATAAAAAGTTTGAGGGGTGCAAATGTAAAGAAAAATATAAAAATAAAAACAAGTGGTAGATAAAAAAGTTGAACTTAGAGTTAAAAAATCATTGTGTACATAAATTTTTGGTATGCTTGTTAATTATACAAGTACGCTTTTAGGTGGACCTTTTTTAAAATTTATATATATATATATATATATATATATATATATATAAAGACTATTAAAATAAATAGATAAAGCTTGAGGGACTAAGGATTTATAAATTAATAAATAAAATTTGGTGGCCAGGGCGTCCGCCCCGGTTCATCATAACATCTTTAGTTTTATATCAATCAATCGTCTTCTTGCTAATTGATTTTAAGATAAAAATTCATCGTATACTTAACATATTCTCGAAGTACACAAAGCTCAACAACTATTGCTCCAAAATTAATAGGATTGATCAACTTAAGATGTAAGTGAAATTATAGAGTCACAATCTTTACGCTTCATTTAGAATCCGAAAAATATGAGGGAAAGGAAAATGGAACCTCTTATATTTTAAATTTTTAATGCAATAGTAATCCGAAAAAATAGGAGGGAATGTAAAATGAAACCTGGAAACTAAGATTTCAGATTAAAAAGATTAAAGAAATATAAAATTGGCTTAATTAATGCAATAGAAACCTATGTATATTGTGCAATTATAGGTGCTTCAGGACATCGCAAACAACAGCAGGGGCGGGACATTCTCGGCTGTTCAACTTCTTAACGAATTGAACCGCGCTTTCGCACAGATCCTGGGCGGCCTCGTCACTGTGATCGTCCAGGACCTAAAGCTGATCATTGAGACAATTAATTTTTCAAAAATAACCAACGTGTCCGCTGGAAGCTATAAAAAAGATCCCAGCACTGTAGAGAACGTCACCGTGTTGTATGGATATCTCTACGACAAAGAGGTTCGCAATGCCATGGTCGAACTTCTTCTTCCGACTACCACTAAACAAGGAGACATAAGTTATCTGAAGGTTAATTACTCCTACAGGTAATCATTGTGAACCCTAATCAATAGCTAATTCGGAGATTTAAGAGAAATTAATTATGAAGAATTTGTTACAACAACTCAATTTTTTAGTTTCTTTTAAGATTCTAGTCAAACTTTCATTTTATTAAAAAAAATAGTTCACCAGACCAGAGTAAACTAAATTAACTAAAACAGTTCATTTATTTTACTTCGGTCTGGTGAACTATTTTCTTAATAAAATGAAACTTTGTCTATTTTATAAATGGAGAGTTGTTTGTGAATTAATGTTTTAGAAAAAAAAATGAAAATTATTAAGTCTATATTATCGGAGGGAACATTTACTTATTTTATCTTGTTGGAAAATAAAATGGGAATTGATTAGCAGGGCCGGCTCAAGGGGATGGTAAATGGGGCCATTGCCCAAGGCCCCTCCACCCAATAAGCCCAATTTTTTTTAATAAATATATTTATACATATAAAATTATTATATAACTTCACTCGTAGTTAATTTGTAGTTACAATATTATTAAATTGTTATAATCTGTAGTATTAATTTACAGTTATAATTACAAGTACAATTAAATAAACTTAACATTTTGTATTTATAAATAATTTATATGATAATTAATAAAACTATTTAAAAAAAAATTGGGGGCCCTTAAATGAATTTTTGCCTTAGGCCCCTTAAATTGTTGAGCCGGCTCTGTTGATTAGTAATCTCACAAGCTCTACTTATGGTCAGATTATTATACTAAAAGGGGTTAGTAAAAATCTGCAGAGTAGGGACGCGAGAGTTCAAGCCACTACCCATACTGGTTTTCGTGGAACGAGCTGCGAATCTGGTGCCTCGAGAGAAAGAAGAGGTGTCGATGGAGAAGGCTCGCATCGACATAATGAAGCTGATGAAATCGGCGCGAGAAATGGCTCAGAGTGGGAACCTCCAAGGGGCAAAGAAGAGCCTGAACGATGCGCAAAAGGGTGTCAGGGCAGTGATGATCGACGAGGACAACCCGCTCGTGAAGACACTGAAATACGAGCTGAAACATTTGCTGAGCTCGCTGAGATCCAATGAAACCTTCGTAAACAAAGGCCTTCCTTTCGCTCTCTCGTCTGAGAACTCCCACGAGCGCCAGCGCGACACTAAAGAAGTGTGATTGTTTTCAACTCCGTGCATGAAAGAATACCTCGACCAATCCGTGGCATTCGAGAAAAATCCCAACGCTCCTCTTCCCACAGCCGAAGATGACGCGAAGGAAGAGCTTGCTGCCGATCCTCTCGCTCCCATCGCCGGACCCATAAACTTCCATATTCGGTCCGCCATCCAGTCTCTCCAAGCCATCGCAAACATCCTCGCTAATAACCGTTGAGCGTGCCATTAAGGAGTGTCCTTACTTTGCTTTCCGTGTTTTCTTTTTTCATTTTGAAAAAGCTACATTTTCTCCTTTTTGGGGTTTCTTTGGTTTATCAGGCTTATGCAGAGGCGGCTCGGCTAAATCGAGGCTTGGCAAGAGATAAAAAAAATAAAAAATAAAAATAAAAAAAAAACTTTTTAAATCATATTAAGGTTAATTACAAAATAAAAAATAGAGGAAATGACGGCAAAAGTCCCATAAGTTTTAGGAAACAGCTAACATAATCACTATTCTTTATTTTGAACGCTAGAAGTCCATAATCTTGACAATTACACATTCTGTTGGTCCCTAATGTCATATTACGTTAAATTGTTAACAGATTCATCATTTAAACGTTTATTTTGTAAAATAAATAAAAAATAAATCATTAAAACATTTTAAAACAATGAAAATAAAAGAGGAAATGCGAGCTCTTCGGATGGCAAACGATCGCCTCTACTCTCCGTCCCATCCTTGCCGAGTAGCTTGTCGACCTCCATAGCCTCCCCGAAGGCTGCCTGGAAAGCGTCATCGTCGGCGATCTCTCGCCATCTTCCTCCTCCGACTCCTCCGACGACGAAGAAGAGCTCTCCGAGAACAGAGCACCGAACTCTTTCACGATCTCGCCGTGTTTTCTCTCCTCCATCCTCTGATTCACCGCCCTAACCAGATCTCCCGGCGGAGGACTACCGCCATCGACGAACGCCGTTAGATCTCCGGCGGAGAGCGTCGCGATCGCCGCCGTAGCACTTTCATCGCAGCAAGACAAAGACACGGAACAAAAGAAAAGAAAATCGCGAACAAGACCAGACCTCGCAAACCTCCTTGAACCCAGACCTACCCGAACCCAACACCTTCACGCGAAACCCGACCACCGAACCCTTTCCACGTGCGACCCAGACAAGCCGCGAACCAGGAAATTACGAGCAAACCCAGGCGTGAACCAGACCACGCGTGCGGACCATGTCCAAAACCCTAACCCTAGAATCGTCTTCGAGGTTCAGAGCGCTTTTAAGATTGAATAAGTCTTCATCTTCTTCAATGGCGTCGCTTCGAGAAGATGATGTTTTTTTACTGGTCTGAGGAAGAAGTTTTTTACAGGTCTGAGGAAGAAGAAGAAGGGAAAAAAGAGGAGAGAGCCTAATTTATTCATTTATTTTTCGTTTTTTTATTTATTTAATTTCATTTAATTGTTTTATTTTCGATTTAATACATGTTTTCAAACAAAACTAACATTTTTTTGCTAATACTGTTACATATTAACAGCATAATGGGGGTTAGGGACCTACGAAATTAGGAAAACTAAACATTAAGGATTTCTACCGTTCAAAATAAAGAATAGAGATTGTGTTAGCTGTTTCCTAAAACTTAAAGGACTTTTGCCGCCAAATAACACATCTATGAAAATAAAAAGGGCTTTTCTATTTATTTTTTATTTAGTATTTTTTTCTTCTTCACTATCTAATAATTTTTCTGTGTCTTTTAACCTTTTTTTTTTCTTTTAAACTTCTAATCATTTTGTATAGATTTTTGGAATACGATAAAATCAGTTGAAACGAGTATAAATAGGAGAAAAAAAAATTATTAAACAAAGTATCTAAAAATAATTTATTATCATAGTAAGATGAAAATAGAGGTATTATCTTAAAATATTTTTAGAATAAGGCTGTTAGAAATAACTGTAAAAGGATATAATTAAACTTGGAATACCAATGAGGTATTTTCAGGATAAGAATGAAAATACAGGTACTATCAGAAATAGATTTTTAATGAAGGAAGTTAAGGTAATGTTTACGAAACAGAATTTTTTTTTTTCTGGGCCTTTTTTTTAAAAAAGTGGCAGTGAAAAGTTGATTATTCACCATTGTGTACTTCTTCTACTGTTGACTAGTAAATTTGTTTTACGCCAGAATTCTAATCCATCCAAACCAGATAGATATTGCACTAAATTGGGTTTCTAAATACGTTGTGGTATTTACTTGCATGCTCTTATTATAATGTGTATCTAATCAGTGACATCAAGAAACAGACTATATTATAATTTCACAAATAATTCATTGCCTAATAATCACTTAAGGTAAAGTTGATATTGTAGGTTTTTATAAATAATGAAGGATAAATTAAATGAATAAAACTATAGATTGAGTACTGTAGCTCAGCGTATTTTTTTTTTAAATCCACGTACGCCAGGTGACTTGAGTTAATGTTTTATTCTGTTTACTTAGAATAATCTGATTGTTGACTGCGAATACTTTGACCAAGACGAAGAAATTTGTTTTTGTTATTATTAATTAATGGTGCTACACTAAATATTGTGATGATTATTTGTTGATTTTTTAAATTATTTTTATCGACTTGTTTAAATCACTACAAAAAACAACTGTTTACATGGAAGCTATAAGGTATCATACCTTGAAGATTAGTACGCGTGAATGTCATTGATCTGCATTAAAACTACATGGAAGCTACAAGGTACCATACCTTGAAGGTTGGTGATATTTTTTTTTCCCGTTACTTTTCGCTTTAAGTCTTTTACTTAATTTTTCTATCAACGCTTATATTTTGTTGGGATATTTGGCTTTGGATGCCCACTTTTTTGTACAGTGGATTTGTATGTCCCATTCCAAGTTCGTTTTCAAATAATCAAATCAATGCCCTCTATTAGTAAATTATAAGTTAGTGTGTGACATTATTACGAGAAAAATATGAAAGAGAAAAAAAAAAAAAAAAAAAAGCATGAATAAGAATGATTTCATTTTCTCCATTTTTTTTTGTATGCTTTCATGGCACTAGAAAAGTCTTTGGACAGACCCTTTTTTTATTTTTAAACTTTATATTCAGAATATTGTTTTATATAAATAAATAAATCGTTAACTACCTAATATGTGTATGGAAATCTAGAGAGTTTATTTTTCCTCTAATATGAATCAATTTTTATCATGTTCAAGAAATAGTTTTCTTCTCCCCAATTGTTTCATGTACATTTAACGAGTGTTCAAAACCAACAAATAAATGGATATTAGAGAGTCAAATGAGAGAAATAAGTGAGGAGAAAACATGAAACAACAACAAAAAAAATTAATACCTTAAAGAAATTAAGGGGCCGTTTGGTTTAGTTTTCTAAACTCGTTTTCTGTTTTTAAATTCTGTTTTCTGATTCTAATTTTTAAATTTAAAAAACAGATTTATAATTACGTTTCATAATATTTTAAATGTTGTTTGGTTATGTTTTCCATTCAATTATATAGAGATAAAATAGAAAACAATTTTTCATTGTTTTCTGTTTTCTAAACAAATTTCAAAGAAAACAGAAACATGATTCTAAATCTGTTTTCTGAATTTATAACCAAACAGTTTTTCTAAAACTGTTTTCTAGAATTTAGAATCAGAAAACAGGAATAGAAAACATAACCAAACGCCCCTAACATTTTGATTATAATATTTTCAGGTTTTCTCTTTTAAACTTTTTTTTAATTATGCCCCAAAGCTTCTAAAAAGTCGAGCCACCTCTGGTTATCGAGCTAAAAAGGAAATAAATAAGACAAGTGGGATCACTCCTTTGATATATTATTTTGTGCTTATCCTTTATCAGAATTTATGACCATCTCCCTTAATAAACTCCATTTATTTCCTCCAATGTGGCCCTCATACATATTTCCATTTTGCATAGGGAAAAAAAAAATCTTGTATGTTTTAATTGTAAAACACCTCTCTGATAAATAGTAGTAACCAAAGTCGCTTCTTCCCGTTTCCATAATCTTACCAAAAATAGAGAAAATTAGTTGTGGCAGCCTAAAAAAGACAAATTTTGCTTGCTAAAGTGTTGAAAGTGGCGATTTTTTTTTTTTTTTTTTTTAAAGGGGGCAGATTTTAAATAATAATCTTAGAACTTTTCAACGATGAAAACAAATGGACAATAATATTAATCTTAGGTTAAGCAACATCAGCAACAATCCATATGGTTGAATAAACATTTAGACGTACGATACCCTAATAACATGAGCAAAAATACTAATTTTAGATTTACAATTACTTCAAACACAGACAGCCATACTTACAAAACAAATCCAAGATCATTTATGAAAAATTGCACGAACTAAACCACTACAAACGTCGAGATTGTGATTTAGCCAACGTTTCAAATACATTTCGAATATAGTCACAAAATTTATGTGACAAGTTATTTTCTGTTAATTTTTATTATATTTTGGATATTCGTATACTGTTAATTTCTATTAATGGCTATTTTTGCAAAATTAACCAAACGTTGGCTATTTGTCAAAATTTGAGTTTGTATACGACTAACTACATAATTCTTTTTTATTATTATCAAAAAATTAAATATTTTAGCTCCGTATAGAAATAAAAAATAAATAAATAAACTATGAGTTGCATGTAGAGTTAGTTCTTTTTTTATTCAGATCGTTGTTGTTCCTTGTATCAAGAGGATCTAAGTTTGTGTTCATGTGTGCTTTACCCATCTCCTAATAGAATGCTCTATGAGCTTCTTATTAAAAAAAAAATTATGCGATTTCTTATTGGTATTTAATTATTATTATTTTCTTTACTCGTATCGTATAAATATTAAATTCGGAGTTACTACAGATCAAATCCAACATCAAATAGTATATTATATATATATGTATGTATATATATATATATATATATATATGTTTCGTGATCTCGTACTAATTTCAAGCCAAAAACAAAAAGGCATGAACTAACACCATACCAAGAAGTAAAAATAAAAAACACTAAAAGTCTTCAGGAATGGTCTTAAGCCCCGTTGCACGGCTAGGATTAGGAAGAATATTAGAAACAGCGATGTGACTCGTCGGAATATTCCCGAGGGCATGTGCCACGTCAGCAAAATCAAGAACTCCTCCTTCTTTACATTTGGATAAGAGGCGGTTCGCTTCTTCCTTTGTCATCTTGACCTTCACTCTCACCACTCCTTTCCCAGCTGTGCCTTCGTTGCAGATCAACGGCTCTGATCCTCCGTCCACGTGATGATCCAGATTCTTTTTTGAATTCTGGATTGGCCTTTTCTTATTGCTCAGCTCATCTCGGTATATGATCTCTTTTCTGCCAAGTTTTTCATTTGGCGAATAGTAGTATCTGAAGAAAGTAGCCAAAGAGCTCAACATTTTGGTTTGGAGAAATATATTACTCTTGTGTCTGTATATGTATCGCATTATAAGGGCTAGATCTCTACATTTATAGAAGAAAATTAATAAAAGACAAGGGTAGAGTGGTAATTTTACTCTTTCTAGGTAAGAAGAGTGAGTACGTCGCTAGTCAATATCAAGTTTGTAATGTATGCATTAAACAAATGGGAGCCACAGAGGGTTTTGAAAAATAGCTCATATTGACCATTATTATTAGACTAGTTGAGAAAATTCAAGTCACTTACACTGTGTTGAACAGATCGTAAAATAAAAATCCATTTACATGAACCAAAAAACCAATATGAAATGTTATTTATAAAGAATAAGCTAAGAGCAAAGCGAATTAAGGTTATTATTATATAAACCCACGATAATTATTATGAATGAAAAGCACAAAAACCTGATATTCAAAAGAAACTATATATATATGAATTTTTTTTTTTTTGTATTATGTAAGAATAGATCCTATATCTTATAAAAGCATGAAATTTGACTAATTTAATTTCAGTTATCAAAATATAAGTTAGCAATAAAAAAAGGAACTTATTATCTTGAAGACATTTCAGCAATATTATTAAAAAGACATAGTACAATATTAATTTGAAATGCCAATTCTTCCTATTTCTATATTGAAGAAGCTATAAAAATACCCTCGCTGTCATGTTTTATGCTTTTTATTCTAAGATAATGTATGAAATTATTAACAGGCTATTACTTTTTGTTATTTTGTGAATTCGTATTTGTCTGACCTTCGATTATTCGATAGAACATCTCCAAAATACTTATATTACTCGTAGCTTTTAATATTTTATATGTATATCAGTATATATATATATATATATATATTAATAGATATACATATATACATGTGTATCTTTGTTAATCACTGTTTATATTTCGTAATTTTGTTTCAGAGAAAATTAAATTAAAATGACCAATAAAAAGTTCGAAAGAAAGGTATACACGGGCGTAATGCAACGACGTAGAAAGTCTCTGCCCTTTGTCTTCTGGTCAACTGATGGTCACGAAAAAGAGGAAGCCCAATAAAGCAATATATATTTAAGAAAATAAAGCAAGTTTTCCTATAAAAAAATCAAATAAATAATAATAAATAAAGCAAATGTGTTGAGTTTGAAATGGTCAATGCTCTTTCTTAGTCTTTAATCTTTATATTGCGAAGAGCTATTGTCTAGTGATTGAATTGATTGAAGTGATCATGAGTGTTGATTGCGTGGAAAATTCTGTTTTGAAGTTTTCTTTCTCATTTCATGCATGGCTGTCAAAAATTCCTTTTTTTTTAGCTAAATAGTTTATATCTTCAAACTTTTTTTCTGTTTCAAAAGAAAAAAGCTTTCTTGGATAAATAGTCGTAATAATTATTTTTACTCTATAAAATCTTAATCAACCTATAAAAATTTAATAATAAGAAAGATTTCTTTAATAATTACTATATTCTAGCGTATTATTTGAGTTGTGGCAACGTGATTTTGGGTTTTGTGACCCCAATATCTAAGTGGACTAGGTCGATAATGTTATAATGATCAAATTAAGCTAATTTCAACGCTTATGTGATTAATTCACCTCAAATAATAGCCAACCATACTAAAAAGGACACTTTTCATAGATAGTAGATAGAGCCGTATAACTAGTTGAATATCCTTAAATGCGAATCGTGAATAATTTACATATGTCATTACAACGCCTACCTATATTTCTCTAAAAAAATAAATGAAGAAAAGACTGCTCTTAATATATTATATTTTGTTGCTAGTATTTTTGCAGCTTCGATCAAGAGGTAGTTTGTAGATGCAGCCATTCAATTTGGTACTTAATTTTGTGGGTCACTATGTTCATAAATATTTGGGAAAGACTTTCTTGCTTTTTTTATTCTACAGAATAGAAGTCCATTTTATTTTTATCTAATATTGATCCGACAGATATATAGAGATTACTTTCAAACCCCCACACAAAATAAAAAAAGTATATTTCTTAACTTTTTTTTTATTATTCTTCTAGGAACAACGAGAACGTACTTACAAAAATAAAATAAAAATAAAAAATAAAAACTATTATACGAGTCAATTGAAATATATATATTTTTTAGTTTTAGACAGAGATAGAGTTACAATAGGCCGAAGTCCCTCAATTTTTTTTTACACTTTTGTCTCATTTTTTAAAAAATATTTTTTTACCTAAATTTACAAATTAACCCCTTAAAACTTTTTTTTTTCAAATTAGCCTCCCTAATGAGCTCTTTCTGGCTCCGTCCCTGATCTATAGATGTTCGTGGTATGTTGTGTTTTGACAAAATATGATGTTATTCAAGGGTTTGTTCTACGCTTTTTTTTTTGTTCATCGATCTTGTGAATTTCTAAGGTCTTTTCTTTATGGATTATTCCACAAGTATGAATTTAATAAGTTTATTTGAATCTAAAAGTATAACCATTTATTTTGTATATTTACGTTTTTAACCTTTTTTATTTCTTTCTTTTCTCATTCATTTCACTTTAGACCCATATTTTTTAGGAGATCTGATCAGATTTAATTTTCCAATTTTTTGCGACTTGAGCGCGATTTATTGAGATTATGTTATATATACTCTCTAGGATTTAGACTTCACAGATACTTATATTCCATTTAGAAATTATGTATTTGTGTTCTTCATCGATAATCTTGAGCGATTATAAATAGGAGTTTGAACACCACTAAGAGTGTTTAAAAAAAAAAAAAATCGGACTCCTACTTTTTTTCAAAAAAGAAAAAGTCAGATCTATGAGTGTTTAGTGACAAGTTGTCGTTATTAGTGACATATTTTTCACTAAACACTGCTAGATCTATCATTTTGAAAAGAAAAAAAAAAAAAAAAAAAAAAGGAAGAATGTGGAATATATCACCTGGCTATGGCAAATTCCCTTATAATTAAGCTTATGTGCCGAAGCTTGTGTCATGTTATTTGTGCATGTCATGGATCTTTAAGCGGTATTATATGATGGGCCTAGTATATCCTAATGGGCCAATCGGATCGGCATGTGAGCCCAATAATCCCAACATACCAACGAAGTTGCGGATAAGACTGGAATCTGGAAGGAAAATACGACTGGTCATCTTCGATCCACGTATAGTTTTTTTTTTTTCGCTAAGTGGGCAAAGAATAATAGAATATTGGGGAGAATCATATGATGATGCTGAGGAAAGTAGATCCGTGCGCGATTCGCATCTCTTTGCATTGCTTCGCTGTAATAATATGAACACGCACAGAGACAGCAAAAGCGTGTTGTTGTTCGAGTCCATCGATCACCGTCGATGGCGATGATGAGCAGCAGGGTCTTGGAGGAAGGTCTTCGCGAAGTCCGTGCCGCTCCTCCGTACACCTCTTCGTCGTCGTTCAAGCTCCACACAGCGCCGCCGTGGAGCAGGGAAGAGTGCGGCGGGTGCGGGAGAGACGGAAACGCGGCGGAGAGGATCGCGAACGTGGTGACATCGATGCCGTTCATAGTTCTGGGTCTGAACGCTCCCAGGAAGAATCTCAAGTGTCACCTCTACGCCAATTCCCTCATCGGAGTCGGGATCGCCTCCACCGTCTACCACTCCTCCTCCGGCCACGTCAGAAAGTACCTCCGCTGGGCCGACTACGCCATGATCGCCGCTTCTACGCTCGTGAGTACACACACGCAAGGAATTCAGACATACGGGGGGGGGGGGCTGATTTGAAAAAATAAATTTTAGGGGGACTTATTTGAAAACTTCTTATTTTGTGCAGTGCCTTTCGAGCGCGGTGACGGAGGAGAATCCGAGGATGTTGATGGCGGCGTCGGCGGCGTGTCTGCCGTTTCAGCCGCTGGTGGTGTCGGCGGTTCACACCGGAATAATGGAAGTAGCTTTTGCAAAGAGGGCCTTAAAAGACCCGGAGTTGAGGACATCGCACAGGCTTCACAAGGTCTCCTCCGTCGTCGGAGGCATTCTTTTCGTGGCTGACGACGTGTTTCCGGCCACGCCCTTCCTTCACTCCGCCTGGCACCTCGCTGCTGCCGTCGCCGTCGCCACCTGCAACAAGCTTCTGTAGCTATGCATTAGCCTTAATAATTCCCATTTGTGTTCAATGTTCTCTCTAGATTAGAACATCATATTCATGTACTCTATGTATTGTATTATAGACGCATTCGTTCGTAATTATATAGATTGATATGAACATTGCACGATAGCAAACTTGGATTTTTTTTATATTGTCTTCTCGTGTTTTTTTTTTTTTTTTTTATAATGTGACTCTCGAAGAGGGGTCGAGACTTCGAGCCCTCATAGCTCGTATGATGAGGGGCTAAATTTTCCTAGACCACAAGACTCCAGGCCACGAGGGGCTAAGTTCGTGTACACCGATAGGGGTCCAAACTTCAAGTCATGAGGGGCTAAGTTTGCACAATGACCGCAAGACGTCAAAAATCGAGAACGGCATAGTATTGCCACATCGTGGTATTCGACATGCTAGCCTCTCAAAGCCGAATAATAACACAAATTATCACGTAGACCATCACAACCTTTCCGTGCGTCATGCTTCTAAGCGGCTCGTAATTGGTTACCATGGAGTCGTAATTAGCGAGAATCTCATGGTACGCGTAGGCTGAGAAAAGTTTGTTATCTTATAATTTTTGCTCATTAGGTTAAATTTGATGAGATTCCATCTAAAAATCAATTGATAAGGAAACTTGTAATTGTTTTTTATGATTGAAATGTTATTTCTAATTGATTTTTTTTTTTATATAGCAAGGAGGTTGTATTGAAGGGTGTAAAAGTCCCACATGAAGACGTAAACGTGTTCCCTACGTTTACTCGCAAAGAAAAAAGTTTGTCTTGCCTCGACAACAAATTCAAGGCCGTTTGGGTTGCCGACGATCAAGGTCGCTTGCGTATTGTTTTTAACGTATGTGTATAAACGAACAAAACACCTTTTTGTATAAATTCCATTCACCTTATATTGACGACGACTAGTGGCTACTTTTCTTTTCTTTTCCTTTTTTTTATCTCCGGTCGAGAACAACATTTTCTCAATCATTTAGCGTCGAAGTCCAAATTTAGACGTGCTCTTTTTCCATGGGACTTTCCTTCAAATCAACCGCGATACTCTATGTCCACAAAATACCTCATGTCTCCCATCGCTAAAAGTATCACATTCCTCTCACACAAAAAGATTTCAACAAAGCTCTCCAATTCACCGGTCTAGATCTAGTTCCTATAGTTATACTCACAAAAGTTCTAATGGAGACACACTATGAGTATTGGAAAAACAAAAAGTCAACCTTCGCTGTTTGTCCGACAAACAGGGGTACCTGTACCATCTAGGGAGGTACAAAATTGTAAAGAAAAATCAGATAAAATAGATAACCGAACGTATCCAAAACCGCAAATGGGTGCCAGGTCATATAACCGAAATTCATATTTGGATAACCGATCCAATTTCAAAATCAGCACCGGATATCGGTTTTAAATTTTAAAAATTGGATATCGGATATTTAACTTATTATTTTTTATTAAAATAAATAAATAATCTCGTTTATATGATTCATTTTATTCTGATTTTGATAATTTGAATAATTTATAACCGGGTACGTTTTTTTAAAAACTAGTTATATGGTGATTATGGATTTTAAGAACTGGATAACCGGTTTTTTTAAATCGATTTTAAAACTGGATCCGGATTTTAAAGAACCGGATAATCGAATTTTGAAAATTAGATATTAAATATAAATATTGGATGAAAAATGACCAAAACCGAACCGAATCGATCCGGCTTCAGCCCTAGTACCATCTAGACTAAAATTTAAAGAACTCTTCAAGGGCGGCTTGCAGTTTCTTGATCGAAGGGTGACCGAGACGATTGTCCCATGTCTGATCTGAGACTACATTGCAAACGATCTTTTCTTGACCGTTGATGTGAGCACATACAAGTTGTCATTTCTCTCGCATTTGTCAATATCCTCAATATGTATAACAAATCTAAGATCTGTGAAAGTAACCACAAGCTTTGTACTTGTGGTGAGAGCACTAACGGTAATAGATTAAATTTATAATCAAGCACAACCAGTACATCATGTAAGGCTAGATCAGCATTGATACGAACATATCCAAAGTGAAATAAATGAATCGCAGAATGGTTTGTAAGAGTGGTAGTTGGTCTAGATAATGAATTCAGTAAACAAGAAGCTGTTTTTGGTTCCATATGTATGTTTTGATACTCTTGAGTCTAACACCCAATTAGTTGAATAGAAATCACTAGTTTGATCAATGGAATTAACTTAACAATTGCAACATGTGTTATAGGTTGCAAGATTGACATTAGTAGATTCTATAGAGGTTGGTGTTGATGTTGATGGGAAATAAAAGTTAGATATCGGACACGAACGTAAATAATTATTTTCATAAAGGTTAATTACGCTCCGATGTATTGAACACGAACGTTCGTTTCAATACTTCTTATTGCGTAATCAATCATTTAACCTTGCAATATATTTACAAATGCGGAATAGAAGAAAACGTGAATAGTCCCTAATTTTTAACGTAAACAATAATTATTAGGATACTCAAAATCATTCAACAATAGAAGATCTAATATATATACAAGCATAATCAACACAACCCATAAAAGGATTTCGGATTACATAATCAACACTTGTTGCGTTGACCTCTTCGGATATCGCCATCATTGATTTGGTGGGTTTTCTTGGTCTTGGGGGGGGGGGGGGGGGGGGGGGGGGGGGGGGGGGGGGGGACTCGTGTTGTTGTAGTGGAGGTGACTCGAGTTGTGGTGGTGGATGAAGTGATTGGTTTTCAAATCTACGAAGTTGTTCTGATATACCATGAAAACGTCTTCGTATGGATGGTGTTGTGAGCTAGAAGGATGTTCATGTGGAAGAGGATGTGGAGGTTGTTGTGTAAAATATTGTGGTTGAAATTGTGGTCGATTTTGAACATAAGGAGACGGGCAGGAATTGGTATAATTCTAGAGGGACACTTGGAGGTCGATCGAAAATGTTGGATCAAGAACGGGTTAAAATTCAATGTTTTCGTAATTTGAAAATTGAGAAAGGCTTAACCAATTTTGTAGATATTGTCATATGGTGGAGAGGGTTGTTGAACTTCTTCATGTTGCTCATCTTCTTGTTTTGCTTATGACGGTGCGAAAGTACGACTAGAACTTTGATATGATTCACGCGAACCTCGACGAGAACCTCGGTGAGTCGATGACTCTTGAGACATACTCAAATTATGTAATATAAATTTTATAAAAACTCAAGTATGTAATATAAATATGAAATTATTTTAAAATTATATTACGAAATTATTTAAATATATATATATATATATATATATATATATATATAAACTTGGTTTAACAGAAGTATATAAATTTTTTAGAGCTTGAGAGAATTATATGGTTTGAGAGAGATGACGGTTTTGAGTTGTGAAGAATAATGGAGTGAAATGAGATGAATTTATAGGAGAAAAATTAAAAGGGTTAAAATTTAATTTTTTGTGTGAAATATGGGCCCTTACGGATAATAACGCACACTTTTTTAAGCCGTTGATAGTATCGACGGATATAATCTCAATGACTGAGATTAATCCTTCAAATAAAAAATATAACATGCCCACGCAAACATTCACAACGGTAATGAACGGGATAGTTCACTTCTGTGATCCCACGTCTGTACTATCTGACATGTGGAAGACCAATTGCCACTTCCGAAAGAACGGCTTGTCGGTTGCCAGCAGAAGAAGGACGTGTGTTCGGTCGGTGCCCAATGTTAATCATCGTTCGCATGCCTAAGATGAGTTTGGTTGTACTCCTTGTTTTCAAAATTATGAAATTGAGATAAACCGACCAATGTTAAGGGTATTGTTTCACAGGAGACTCATGAGTTGGTTGTGGATTTTCGGACATTGGTGTGTTTGTAGAACTTGCTCGTGAGGAATTTCGACGAGAAGAGCGACTCGCGATCTAAGTTTTCTCTTGAATATCAATGGTCGGAAAAGATTGAGACGGAGATTCAGAGAAAAGCAACTATCAAACAAGTGAGGAACTTGAATCGAATGAGCTAACAGTGAAATCATTGCTCTGAATAACTAAAAAATAATTGCGATTCATAACCATACTCTTAGTTATTTATCTATATATATATATATATTTATATCGATATTAATTTTTAGAATTTAATATTGATAATTCGGTCGAAATATTGACTATGAAGTAACTTTATATATTAATAAAGCTTTTTTTTTTTTTTTTACTGATAAACAAACATACCCTTTCGACGTTAGTTAGTGGGGACATTAGTGACATACTATAGAAACAATAAGAAGTTTGTGACATTACTTCAAACTCCAAAGGATATGTATGCAATTTCGTCTTTTAAAGAATCTAAGTATAAATGAAGTAATAGATCAACGGCCGAGATTATAGCGACACGCATATATATAAATTGTTCAACTCTAAAACAATACAACTCCAAAGAGCTCGGAACAAGCAATCGCCGTCAACGAATAAGCAGTCAACGCCGAGCGATCGAGAGACAGAGAAAGACAAGAACAAGAGACATGGAAAAAGCTGCCCAAGCCATGAAAAGAATTCCTCGCATCAAATTTCCTCAGAGACATCCCAAACCCTCCTCTGGTAAACTAAACGCCCGTTCGATTTTAAGAGATTCGTTTTGACTTAGGGTTTCCGAGCTTGTTTGAACTCCAATGGATTTTTTCCCGTTTGATTTAGGGATTTACTTTGACCTAGGACTTAGTCAGTGATGTTTATATGAAGTGACTCAATAGCATAAGAGAATGTTGTATCACAATGACTTCTCAGAAGGACCCCAATTCGAGTAACTTAGACCCGATATGTAAAGAACAAAAGATTGTTGCTTTTTCCGTTTTTTCGTATATTCCAATCAAAACCAAGAAAAAGACTTCTAAGAGTGGCCCAATTTGAAGAGTCAGTGAAGAACAAAAAATAATGTTTGTTTATGCTATTTTTTGGGTCTGCCGATATACATTTACGGGGTTTTTTTTTTTAATCAGGTTCTACAGCATCGAAGATTCAGTCAGTTGCCGAGGATGACGCGGCGGTTATAGCTTTCTTCTCAAACTTGAGGGCTTCGGCGACGGCCACGACTTTGGGCGGGAAAGCTTCTCTTCAGCCCAAACGGACTCCGGTGAGCAGCGAGGAGATTGAGGCCGTTCTGGTGAGTGATTATTACGGATTTGTCCTTGCTGCTGTTCTAAGTACGAGAGCTTAGTCATGCTATAGAATTGACTCCACGCTTTTTTCGAACTATTTTTAGGATTTTGCGCATGCCCTGATTCGGGTTTAATTGGTCGTTGCATTCGGATATGAATTCGCCTTGTTCTTGTTTGTTAATCTTTTTTTTTTTTCGTTTCTGTTT
This sequence comes from Urtica dioica subsp. dioica, assembly GCF_054948205.1. Taxonomy (NCBI): domain Eukaryota; kingdom Viridiplantae; phylum Streptophyta; class Magnoliopsida; order Rosales; family Urticaceae; genus Urtica; species Urtica dioica. Next base: position 52,114,390 of record NC_142757.1, on the reverse strand, counting down.
TCGCAGTTGGGCGGTTGCTTCTGAACACGAATGACATGAGCTTGAAGAGCTCTACAACCTCGAATTTTTTTGCGAATAACAAAATTTGGATTTGGACAAGTGATACAAAATTTTTACTTCTTGATGGCAATTGACACATGAAAAGAAAAAAAACCCGAAATTCTTTATGATACATAATTTACAGAAATTTGTGAGGGTGAAAAAAAAAACCCATGTCCTCTTTTCCCTTTTCAGTGAGCGATATATGAAAATGACATTGTTTGACAGTTTATTTTATTTTACCTGCATATTTTCTCTCCCTCTCTGTGTGTCGTTGATCGGTCATTGATTAGAGGAAGGGTTCGAGGATCGCGGACTTGGGATTCTTCCCCGGCGGGCCTTTCTCTCTGCGCTCGAGCTCGTCGAGGCGGAACGAGATGAGATGGTCCCAATTTCCTCCCTCGAAGAGAACCCCGGCTTTCCCGTCGGTGATCCTCTGGACGATCCCGGTGTACATGTAATACGGGTTGTTCGGGTTCTTGACGATCGCGATCATCCCCGGGAGAAGCAACGGAAGCTCCGGCGGCTTCGGCTTCTTCTTCGCGAGGCTCGTATTAAGATCCGCCTTTTTCTCGGCGGCTGGTTTCTTCGGGGGCGGGTTTTTCTCGATGAAGAGCCTGAGACCCTTCTCTCCGCCGGGAAACCCTCCGGTGAGCCCCGAGAGCTCTTTGTCGAACCCGTCTTCCGGGAATAGTCCGCTCTCGCTCTCGCTCTCGCCCCCGGGCTCTTTGGCCTCGGGACGGGCCGGTGGGTCTTGATTTTCGACGGGCTTTGCAAGCTCGTTTATCAGGCCCGCCTCGCCGTTGCAGAGTCCTCGACCTCCCATGATCTCGAATAGGTTGAACTTTGCACATGGTGGTTTTAGGGTTTGGTGTCTCTGAGCCGTGTGATTGGGCTTGATCGGACGGCTCAGAAGGTGGTGTGTTCTTCCTCTTCCAAGGAAGTTGGAGGTAAAGCTGGGTAGGGTTATGTTGGAAGAAGCCATGGAGAGAGAGAGAGAGAGAGAGAGAGAAGTGTCTCTTATGTTTTTTTCTTCTATTTAATGAATTGTGGCCACCAAAATGTGTGGCTTTGCTTGGTACGTAAGTCTTATCCAAGCGCACCAATTACATAATTAATTCGTTCACTATTTTGTCGCTTTCTATGTTCTTTATCTCCACGACACTACAACCTTAGCAAAGTTGAGTTAAGGAGATCGAGACCCTTATATGAAAGATGGAATTCCCTTTAAACATTCATCATATAACTGAAATTGTGATTTTTTTTTTGTCCCGGTGATAACGAGACTAAATCAAATGTGAAAGTATGAATCTTTAATTTGCCAAATTTTAAAAATATCTATAATTAGTTTGTCATTGATTGAAAAATTGATGACTATTTTTTTGCTCGAAGATTGCCGAAATTCTACGGAAAAAATTGACGACTTTTGGATGATAGCTAAAACCAAATTTATGTGGAAAATGTTGATCATTAGCGCGTTGATCGCGTTGATCGCGTTGATGGCACTAATACTAGTAAGTCATTCATGAATAAGTAATGTTCGTTTTCTCTTAGTAAGGCATATGCATCATCAAACAACATACAAATTTTATTTTTCATAAATTAATAATTTTGAGAGGTTGTGAAGCATGATTGTATCAAAAGAAGAGATTAAAAGGCTAGATTAATTTCGATTACTATTGTATCCCCCTAACAACTACTCATTACTAGTGGTAAAATTCTTGATTGTGAACTATTCTTTTTCTTTTCCTTGAACTATTCGAAGGAGGAATAGGATGATAACTTTGAAAAACCCTTGTACAATTTTGAGGAAATTACCCGAGTTACTTATTTTAAAAATCTTTTTCGAGAACACCTAATTTATAATTCTTATTTTAAGAATACTTCATTATATCCTAAGAATATATTTCCCTTACAATTTTGTCTTTGTTGTATACACTTTTATTTGACATATTTGTTCTATTCTTTAGAGTTTCATTTAAATAACTGCAAAAAATCATCTAAAAATTCAAATAAAAAAAATGAAATATTGATAGTTTAAAAAATTGAGGTACCAGGACCCGCTATCTTTAAATGAGAAATTTTGTGAAATTTCAAAAACCACATCAGAGATCTGAAATCAGACTTTACAAAATGGATCCGAGGAGCCTGAATATTACTATTCTTCTAACTAAGGTAAGTTAAATTTAATTAATTATACCTATGGTATGTATTATGTACGTGTAAGTTTTTATACTATCAATGTCAGTTAGATTATATTCGATTTATTTTAATTTTATTATAATAGAATGAAATAGTAAGAGACGACAAACAGCGAATTAAGTATGAGTTATCTTGTGGTATTTACTTTGGTCTATAGCAATTTTACACCACATTTAAAGTGAAGGTAGTAAGTTAATTACACATCGACATAAAAATGTCCTTTAAAAACAAAAAGTAAGGATTTATATTTCATGTTGTTTGTTACTAATTTTATATATATATATATATATATATATATATATATATATATATATATATAATTTATTGCAACTAGTTAATCTCTTAATTTCTTTTAAAATTTTAGTCAAAATTTCATTTTAATTAAGAAAATAATCAATAAGACCGAAGTAAATTAAATTAATTAAATCAATTAATTGAATTCGCTTCGCTCTGGTGAGTCATTTATTAATAAAATAAAACTTTGATTTTTTTTTTTTAATAAAAAAAAGTGAGATACTGAGTTATTGGCTTCATTGCATAGTTTTTCTTGTACTGTAAAGTCAGTCAAAATATCATGAACGAAGAAAATAAAATGCGAAGATCATCAATGGTGGCGAAGACGTGTGCGCTTTAGGTGTAAATATTGTTCTTATTTCGTGTGTAATTAATTGTAAGAGACATGCACTGGACATTACGTCTATTTTTGCCCTACTTATTGTTCTTAGTGTAGTAAGCTTAGTTATGTTCTTGTGTCGAAGAAAAAAAAATTCTACAAAATAATATACAAAAGTTTGATTCTCTCTAAACTCAAAACTTCTGTCCATTCATGTCGTCCTCTACTTTTTTTTCTTTTTTCCATTATAATTTAATAAAGGTCCATTAAGCCATCAGTAATAGTGGGACGATAATGTTGTTACGGTCTTCATCACCATGTGCCACTGCAAAATATCTCCTTTATTTTTTGTTTTTTTTTGTTTTGTTTTTGTTTTTATTCCATCAATATTATATATGTTTTCCGTTTCCGTTGTTCTTCAAATAAATTGGTTCTTGGGGACCGGAAAATTCATTGATCAATGTCGTTTAATTTTGTTTTCATCTAATTTTTATTGTTTTTTTAACAAAATAAATGGGTTCATAGTAAATTATAAATACTTTTAACAAAATATCCAAAAATTTAACATTCTCAAAAGCATCTCAAATCAACTAAAATAAAATCATCTAAATATATGAGGTATTTTCAAATATTTCTTCATTTAAACTTTTTAGATCATTTTTCGTTAGCATTTGTAAAACAAATATTAAAACCCAAGTAGCCAACAAAACTTCAAATAAGAGTATTGTTTTTTTATTGCCGTAGCTGCATAGGAAAGCACCGGGAAAAGAGGCATAAGAAAACATGGGGAGAAAAAAAAATAAAAAATTAGGTAATTAGTCAACTAAAACTTTTGGTATTATTATATAATCAACATTTCGTAAATTTTGGATAAATAGTCATAAAGATGGTGTGACATTCCTGGTTTGTTCTTTCATTGAAATAAAATGGTGGGATATTTACGTCAATTTACACGTGTAAATACATGAACATGATTATTTATCTAAAATTTACAAAAATGTTGGTTATATAACAATGCGAAACTGTAAATATTACTATATACTTAATGGACTAAAACAAAATACACCATCTTTTATTTAAAATTGAGACGGAGTAGCCGTCTTCCACAATCTTATTAGGGATACTGTTTAATTCTATACAACTTCAAGAATCATATTTGTCATGGTCTTAAAATTTTGTTTGCTTAGATCTCTCCATTAACAATTAAAGTATTTTGAAATAGCCGCATCAAATTTTCATATGCATTGTGTTCTTCTTTAAGTCAGATTATATGGATAAATTGAACAAACACCGATAATTAGTGTTTGAATAAATTTAACTTAAATACTTATAGTGTTTTGTATTAATGTTTTCCACAAATGTATCTTTAAGTGTTTTAACCTTATTCTAATATAATACAATACTCCATGCACTTAAAGAAAACAAATAGATTACACAAAAAGAAATTTGTTGCAAAGAGTATCCTAAGATATAGAGGTTCAATATTATAAAGATTGCGACTGAAAACGGGCGAATAAAATACATGTTTATATCAAGTAACTATATATTAATAATCGTTTTCCTAATTAAACAAGAGTTAAATTGGTCAATGCAACATCTCAACTCGAATGTTTCTTTCATTTAAAAAAAAGAAAAAAAAAAGCAGAAGACTTGAAGTAGGAAGTCGTGTTGATATCGGTTTTTAAATGAGGCTGAGCTTCTTTAAATGTTTAAAATTAAAACCACACCATCTGGCAAATCCATTATTAGCAAAAAAAAAAAAAAAAAAAAAAAAAAAAAAAAAAAAAATCTTTAAAAGAATCTGGCAAATCCATCAATCTTATTTCTTCAAGTTACTTCAAAGGCTATACATATATATAACGTGAACTTTCTTAACCATTTCCACAAGGCAAACTAATCTTGTACGAGCAAAATTATTTCTTTTATAAACGCTCCACAATAGGGATGAAAAGTTTAATTTATTTAATTATATTAAATTAAACAAATCAAATGCAAGCTTATCCAAAATAAAAATAAAAAACAAAGTTTGTAACATAATAACATTAGTTTAATAAACCATTTAAAAAGAACAACAGAGTGTTTATGTGAATTGCCTGGTCCTCTACTGAAACTACAATAAAACCATCTATAATAGTACACCACGTATCTCAAAGATTAAGGGTAAAATTGTCTTTTGATTCGTCCACCACAAAAAGGAGCAAAACCATAAACTTGTATAATATCGAACAAACAGTCGTAGTTAAAGAGGTCAAAGGTTTTTCATGAGCGAAAAACGACATTCATGAACTCTTCTCTCTCTCTTTCGTGAAAAAGGTCTCTTCTTCTTCCAAAGGTATGATCCTCTCTTCACTCTGGCTTTTCTTCGACTTATTTTGATTTTTTCGTACTTAATATATCTCTACGCTATACTCCGTAACTTCTGTACATAGATGGTTCGCTTTATCAACGAATTTATGCCGTTTATTAATAAATAAATCAAATGCAATAAATGGGTTGTTGTTGCTGAAGAATTACTGTCTGAGATTTGATCTGATTGAGAGTAGGTGATTTTAATTTTTTTTTTTAATCTAACCCCTTTTCTGGCTGAAAGAGTTAATTTTGTGTGGGTAGTATGAGCAAAAAAAGTTAATTTTATTTAACTTATTGTAAAGTATGCTCATTGTCAATCAGTTAATTGGTGAAGTGTGCTTTAATGGACGATGGTCTTGGGAAGATAAAGATTATTCAAGATCACTTTAATGCTTCAACGTCGAACTCAAACTCTCCTCAAACCAGAACTCCGCCGCCTTGTGTCGTTTCCCATCCAAAGGTCGAGAATTCCTTGAGGTATTAGGTATTTATAGATAACAAGAAATGAAAAAAAAAGGGAATTCAAGAGATGAGAATGTTGATATGAGTGTTGTTGAACCTGTGTAGTATAGCCCGTCAAATAGCCGTCCGTGGAGTCGGAGAAAGCTGAGAATGTTGAAGCTGTTTAGTCTCCGGGGTCTCCCTTGGAGCGGCCCCGATGGGCAAGAAAAGGTGTTTTTTTTTTCTTTCTTTTTCCTTGAAATCTTGTAGTTCTTTTCTCTGTTAGGGATCACTATAGTTTCTTTATGATTTTATTTTTCGGTTATTGATATTAAGACTTGGTAATGACAGGTTGAGCTTAGTGCTGCGGAACTCGAATCACTCAGGTCGGAACTTGCTGATCTAGAAGAGAGAGAAGCTCACTTGAAAGCCCAGTAAGGAAAATAAAAATAAAAAAAGACGAAATTTTAGTTGTTTATTAGTTTACATTAGTATTTGTATTCTCATACGAGCAAGCTATCCCGTCACGGCTTTGATAATGTCACACATACATAACTTAGGCTCTCTTAAATTAGGCTTTGTTCATCTCTTTCTAATCGGTCCTAGATTTATTTTTCTTAGTTTGAAATATAGTCCGAACTATGTCTCTTCACATCAGCTCTAGAAAAGTAGTAATCTTGGCTTCTTTTTTTGTTGTTTTTGGTAAATGACATGTATCTTCCTTAAAAGTTTTACGCTTTACCCCTCAAAGTTTCAAATGTATCGCCTCGTGGCCATAAAAAAATCCAACTATGCCCCTTTTGTTTATCTTCTTTATAAAAATTACATGAAGGAGTGAGAGCTGATACATTTGAACTTTACGGGGTTGGGTAAGACTAGTGTAAAACTCAATGGGTTTTTTTTGCATCCCCTAAGTGAGAGCTTGGTGTTACAGTTGGAATTTTACTGCGTGAAGTAAGTGAGACTGGTGTGAAACTTTAGGGGATATACATGGAATTTGATTTACACCTTTTTTTCCTTCCTTTACGAGTGAGAGCTTGGTGTTGTGTGTATGTATAGATTGGAGCACGTTGACGAGCTTCTCCGGTCTGCTCGTCTCTCGGGATACTTGTACATACGAACAGTAATCTCGATGCTCTCGAACATGACTATTCTTATTCCCTGATCTCTTTGTTCTGTTTTTTACCGGCCGTTTTTTTTTTTTTTTTTTTTTGTAAAAGAGATGGGCGGCGTTACCGGGAGAGCCTCCTCCGCTTGACGACACTGAAGTCGACGATTGGCTTCCTCGCTTTGTTGTCCTCCAAGGCCCGTGCCTCTTCTTCTATTTACTCTCCACCGGTGAGTAAAATCTCGAAGATACGACTCATAGATTTGTTTGCGTCAACGTACGAATCGAGCTATAAATACAAGTCGATAGCTTTCTTTTCGTTGTTTGAATGAGACATAATTACATGTTTTTGGTTGCTTCTTTAGAGTTTTTAGCGGTCATTACCTACAAGTCAGATCACGATTCATAGTACTCTCAACTTGTATGTGACACTTCCCCCAAAAACTCGGTTTAGTTATGTTATCTTGAACTTCTTTTAGTTATATAGCCATTTGATTTATAGCTTTTGTATAATAGCCAACCTTTTGTAAATTTTCTGTAAATAGTCGCCTCAACTTATTTACGGCGTTCAAAAAGACAAAAAAAAAAACCCAAAATAAGCGGAAATGTTTTTGGGTATTTTTGTCTTTATGAATGCCGTAAATAAGTTGAGCCGGCCATTTACAAAAGATTGGCTATCTAGCAATTCTTAGACTTTCGGTGGCTTATTTGGCTAATTATTATTATTTTTTTTATCATGTTTTTTAGCCTAGGGTACGTTTACTTGTCCGCAAATGGTTTTGGATAAATAATTTTTTTAAAGAAATGAGTTGTTTCGGATATATAATTGAGCTTGAATGATCAATCAGTGAACACAAAAATTATTTGTATCCATGTCTGAAGAGTAAAGTGGAAGATTTTGTCGATCTAAAAATTATCTTAACAAACTCTTTTAATAGATTTTTTTTTTTCTTTTAAAAAAAAATTGTATGTTAAAAAAAACATAACTTTAACCTTACTAAAGAGTAATATGTTGACATTTTACTTGAAAATAATTTCGCAGACCTGAGTCCGCAGGACTCCACCATGTTACCCGATGTGGTGGAAATAAGTTCATTGCCGAGCTTTGTCAGAGAAGGCGAAGGAAAGATATATGCTTTCTACATTTTGACTTCTCAAGGACTGCGAATCGAATGCTCGAGCGCTTCAAAGATTCAGGTATTCCCTTGAACACGATATATTGGTTGGCAATGTATAAACAAGGACAATTAAAAATTGCATCAGCTGAGAGAGAGCCAAGCTTATGATTTGGATTCACTTGTCTGTCTATTTGTCGTGATTATGTATATATGTATTTTTTTTTTCTTATGGTCGCTGCATTGTTCGGTCGTATTTTTAGGTGGATTCTTGGCTAGAAGCATTGCAGACAGACTTCAAAATAGGGTCCGAGTTGTCTGATAGTGACTCAAAGCCTCTCAACGGGTTTTGAGCTGTACAAATTATTATTACTATAATTATTATTTTTAACCGTAATTTGTAGATAGGTCTGGTAATGTATTAATAATTGATGTTCTGAATTAGTTGAGTGAAATTTGATTACAGGAGAGATTCATTCATTATTTACATGTACATTAAGTAGGCTCGGATTGAACATGTGTGATCAAATAATTTTTAATGCAGGTTTTTTGTTGATGACTCAATTTGGCTTTTACAATATCTGCGTGAAGAAGTAAGCTAACATATTTCACCAAGGTTGTAGTGAACAAATCCCAATAATTTTATTCAACGATCAGAGTCGTTTAATACGTCCAGTTATTCATATACGCACACATAAGCATTTAGTGTTAATTTCATAACCTCTAAAAAAAAGCCTTGTCGACTTTATTTTAGAATTAACAAATTAATCGGCCTACATTCTTCTAGAATCCCATCATCTAGCAGACTTGGAGTAATTTTTTTTTTTTTTTTTTTTAAACCAAGCAATGTTAGATAATCAAGGAAGAAGGCTCATCTTTAACCCAACTTTGCTCGCGGCTCGGGTCCTCAAGTTTTAATAAAATCTCGATTTTTCAATACCAAACCTCGAGATTCGGAGGCGGTCGAAATCCCACATATTCTCAACAATCCTCTTGGTCTTGTACTTAACACGGACCTAATAGGTTTAGAAAATACAGTGAGAACAAATTATGAAGCCATAAGAGGCACAAACCCCTATTACATAGAGTTTTTGGAAGTTTTTGAGTGTATCAAACCCCTATGAAGATTGAAGTATTCATGGGCGATGAAATCACTCATACGTTAAAATTATCTTAACTATCTAAGAATTAAGAAAATAGCACAAATTCGGTGAGACACATATGCAATTGGCTATATTTTTGAAGATTTCGACAGATGACTCAAACGAAAAGAAGATAAATCCACACTAGAGGCAGCCACATCCGTTACTTTAAGTTCATCCAAGACATAGAGCCCCCCCTGCTTACGGCCTGTCCCAATCACCATCTGAGATCGCGGATCCTGAACACAACAAGATGAAGAAGAAAAAGTGACTACGAAACCAGAATCGGTCAATTGACTAACAGACACAAGATTTAAAGCAAGACTAGGAATATAGTAGACATCGGGAATGGAAATATGAGATGTAACAACAGAACCAAAACCCTCTGATGGCATAGGGGTGCCATCGGCGGTCATAATGGGTATGGACGAGTGAGGGGACAAAGACACAAAAGATGAAAAATGAGGGGACATATGGTTAGAAGCACCCGAATCAAGTATCCAAATGGAGGATGGTATACCTGGGACTGACGATGAAGACAAACCTTTAGAGGAAGAGGCTGACATGGCATGAGGCTGAGAGGCAAGGAACTGCTGGAACTGCTCAAACATGTATGGGTCCACAGATGGGGCAGCAACGTCGTTGGTGGGCGGAGGTGTCCACGGAGGTGTCGGACGAGGTGCCCACGGAGCTGGTGCACGAGGTGCCCACGGAGCCGTTGGACGGGGTGCCCACGGAGCCGTCGGGCGAGACTGAGGCTGGGTTGGGCGTTGTTGCTGCTGCTGCTGCGGCTGTGCTCTGTCCCTGCCTAACTTCGGACACTGAGCCTTCCAATGTCCCTTCTCTTTACAGAAGGCACATTTATCCAGAGGGAGTGATGACCTGGACGTACTACCAGCAGGAGAACGGTACGGGGCAGCAAGGACAGCAGGCACCGCGGGTGATGGACTCTCCTTGTCGATCTTGGACTTGAGACGAACCTCTTCGGCCAGCAGCTCGTTGACCACAGAATCAACAGAAGGAAGAGGACTGCGGTGAAGAATCGCACCACGCAATCCCTCAAAGTCGTCACGAAGGGCCATCAGGAACTGAACCAATCGTTGCTCTTCACGCCGAGAGATGTAAGCCGCCACTGCCCTCAATTCAGCCGACTCAGTCAATGCCAACTGATCCCACAATGAGGACATGGCATAATAGAACTCTTGAATACTCAAACCGTTTTGCCGAAGCGCACGAATATCCATCTCCAACTGATACTGTTTTGCAAAATTAGACTGAGTATATAGTCTCTCTAGATGTCCCCAGACCTCCTTCGCAGTCTCGTACTTCGCCAACTGAGCACCGATCGAGTGGGTAACAGAATTGTTAATCCACGTGATAATTTTCGCGTTGTCAGACTCCCAAACATCAATCGAAGTTGCAAAATCTTTAGCCTTCTCATCGGTAGGCTTACGACGCACACCCGTCACATAACTCCACATCGATTTTCCACGCAAAAAATTCCTCATAACATAACTCCAATATGAGTAATTTTTTCCATCCAGTTGAACACCAATTGCCTGAAGGGAATCATCTCTACGACCCGCCATATCGAAAAAGCACAAATCCAAACACTCCAAAAACAACGAAATCCAAACAAACAGATAGAAACCCCCAAATCGAAACCCGAAAAACGAAATCAACAACGCATCCAAACAGCACCGAACCGGTGAACAGGACAATCACTCAACCAATTACGACATCCACAAATCAAGAAAAGGAGGCGAAAATACCAACGGTACAGACGAAAAACGTAGCTTGACTTCGATCCGCGAACTCACCGCGGAGTTCGATCCGCGAACACCGTGCTTGGTATATTAACTTTCTTCAATCAATTAACAAAAGCCATGAATGGAGAAGATGGCTCTGATACCATGAAGATTTAGGGATTCGGAGAAAAAGAGGAAGTCTGAATTGATGAATTACAGAATAGAATAGTCTGGGTATATATAACCCTAATACAACCAAAAAAGGAAATAAAAAAAGGGAAATAATCATAAATACAATAATAATAATAATGACTAATATATTATATATATACGCTAATAATTTTCAAATTACAACCTAACTATTCGAATTACTACGAAAGGCTTAGACATGCATTTGGGTATATTTTTTAGTATTTGAATAGTTAGTTTGCAATTTGAATGGAAGTTATATATCTAATTTCTTATAAAAAAAAAAAAAAAAAAATTAAGACGACCGATAGAGCTCCCTTGGGCATTTAAACATTTTCTCTACTATTATTTCATTAATTGCTTTAAGATAAATATATATATATAAAAGATTAGCCCCCCTAAAATACTTGTCTCGCCAGGTCACACAATACGGTATTTTGCAAATGAAAATTTTAAATTTTCGGATCCTTGCTCAAGCTGTTGCTTTATAACCTTTTTTTTTTTTGTGTTACTTTGAAACACAATATCGATTGCTCCATCAAAATGACCATATTTTATGTGCCATGCAAATAGCGATAAAAAGATAATAATTAAAAAGACAGGAAAGTAAAAAATTAAAGGCCAAACACACACCTTTTGAAAATAAGTCTCCACTGACCACAGACGGAAAAAGAATATAAAGTGAAATAGACCTGAGAATCTGCTTCGAGCAAAGTTACCATTGGTGAACAAAAAGATAAAACGTGAAGAACAGTGTACCGATTAAAGGAAAGAGAACTAGGTGCTCTTCGCCTACCTAGAAAATTCTCAACAAAAGATCTAACAGTGCATCCTTTAGCAAAGCAATATATTTATATATTATATTATATATTAAAGTAAAGAAATCCCATCTACTCACAAAAACATTGTTCAATTAACAGTGTTTTTTTCTTTTTAATTTTTTTACTAGAAAAAATAAGATATTGGATTTTTAGACGTGTTCATTCATATCGATTTTTTATTTATTAGAAAGATAAAAATATCTCTAAAAATTTTAAATTCATTTTTATCAGAAAGATAAAAAAATATCTTTATATATTTCTTTCTCCAAACTAAAATATACTTATTATTCCGCAACAACGCGCGGGGCATACTATATATATACACATTAATGAAAATTATTTGTTTATAATTCTAAAAAAGTATCATCAAAATCAAACAACATGTTTCATCCTAATCATACTTACTTCGTTAATATATTTGATTCAAACATATTTACAAATAGTTTCAAGTGTTTCGGTGTTGAATTTGGTTTTTAAAAAAAAAAAATTAAAAATGACCAAAAATGCTACAAAATCAATACATTAGGGATCAAAATGCTCCAAAAAAATGTTGGGGGACCAAAACAACAATATTATAAAAATTGAAGGATGTTTAAGCATGCTTATGTATGTAGAATAAAAGGAATACCTCATTCACAAAGTTTTTTTGAAGCAATTAAATACTAAGTAACAGAAAGGGATAGTGATAGCGTTTATGCTTCTCCTTGGAACGAGAGAGAATATTTTCTAATATAGTTTAGGCCATGCTTTATAATATACGAACCATTATACGAAAAATTAGAACTTTTCTTTTAAGCTATTTTTTTTTTCATTTGTTTTTAGAAAAAATTGTACAAAATAGTCATTTGAAATTTATTGATTAGCAAAATAGCCAAAGTTTTAACTTTTCAACAGAGTAGCCAAATTTACGTTTCCAAAATTTTTTTGACAGCCAAAATTAAATTTTTTGACGATTATTATAAGCAATTTATCACTTTCAAAAAAATTAATCTTGGCGTCAAATTTTTTTTTGAAACCAGATTGCTGCACATTTTGGCTATTTCACTAAATTAAGACAAACATTGGCTATTTTGCAAATTCATAACTTTAAATTGGCTATTTAGCTACACCACCCTTGTTTTTATTGTCAAAGTTAATAGCAGTATAATACTTAATATTTTGATTTCATACATAGAAGATTGGACTCAAGAAGTTTGAGTTTGATTACATCAAAGACTAATAAAATTTGATAAACACGCTCAATTTCAAACCGATAATAGAAAAAAAAAAATTCTTTTTTTATTATTAGAAGAATTGTGGCATAAATATATAATGTTTTTAGATGCATATATACTCATTTTTTTGTTGCTGTTATAGCAATTTCGGGATATCATATTATTTTCTCCCATATTATTAATATATAACCTGAAAATTACATATTTAAATATGAAAAATGACCATTTAATGTCTTTTTATCATGAAAAATTGTTGAACTTGAGTACTTGGAATAAGAAGAGTTGTTTTGTTTTTGTGGTATGATAACTTCATACAACAAGAACAACAACTTAGAAAAAAAATTAACTACCCAGTCATTCAACTTTGAGTAAATGGCGGCAAAAATACTTATATTTTTCGTTTGGATACATTTAAATACCTATACTTTTTTTTCGTCGGGATAAATACCTAATGTTGACATTTGGTTCCTCCGTTACTACCAGTTCTGTTAAGTATAAACGTAAAGACACGTGTCTATATCCTATGAAAGCAAAAAAAAATTTACCAAATATTTTATTAAAAAAGGATGAATGAATTAATTGTTTGTCTGAGTATTAAATAGAAATTGAATTTATTTCAAACCTACTCAAATATTAAAAGCCCCAAACTTCTCAGAAATCGTCATTTTTTTCAAAACGCCCAAAACCCTAGATCGAAAGAAAATCATATTCGAACCAGAATCTTCAACTTCAAAATCGTGAAATAGTTATTGTTGGAACCGTAGATCGATTTCGATTTATCTCAGTCTTCATCTTCTTCTTCTCACTCGTCTTCTTCATCTTGAAATCGCGAAATCCTCGTGGAAGAGGAAAAGTGGAGGTATTCGTGTGACTGTGGCGTTCCGCCGGTTCAGTTGTGTTCATGGACCAGTGCAAACCCTGGTAGGAGGTTTTACACGTGCAGGAAAAAAAAGGTACGCAATTTTATTCTGAACCTGGTTGTGGAATACATTCATTTTTTTTCTTCTTTTCATTTGTTTAAGTTTTGGTTCGTAGAATGAAAGCGGGTGCACTTTTTTTCGGTGGAAAGATCCTGAAATGTGTGCAAGATCCAAGGAGATAATTCCCGGATTGCTGAGGAACAAGAACAAGCAGGACTCTGAGATTAAGTTGCTTCGAACTAGGATTTTCAGGCTACAAAATGTTTTAATTATTGTTGGTCTTCTGAGTGTGGCGTTGTTTGCATTTGTAGGAGTGTAGTACCTTTTGTAATGAATGTGAAATGAAGACTTGGTTTTAATATGAAAGCTCTGTACTGTGAAATGAAGGCTGTGTACTATAGTACATTTGAAGGTTGTGTACGCTTTTGAATGTGAAATGAAGGCTGTGTACCTTTTGTAATGAATGTGAAATGAAGACTTGGTTTATGTATTGATCAATTAAATGAATTATATTTGATTATGTACTGTGATATGTGTTGAATCTGAAAGAGGAATGCATGTTGAATCTAAATTACATACTGTGATATGTGAACAAACTACACAATATTTTCCAAAAGAAACTGTAATAGTGACAACTCTTGGCATTTGTCCAAAACATTCTGCACAATGTCACAATGTACAATTCCAAAACAAAACAGAAGTAGTGCACTAATATTATAAAAAAAAAACTGCACAAGTTCACAGTGCACATTTCCAAAACAAAATAGCATCAGTGCACTAATATTTTCCAAAACAAACTACACAACTTCACAGTGCACATTTCCAAAACAAACTGCACAACTTCACAGTGCACATTTCCAAAACAAACTGCACAACTTCACAGTGCACATTTCCAAAACAGACTACACAATTTCAGTGCATAACTCCAAAAAAAACTGAACAATTTCACAGTGCACTAATATTTTGCATCTGAAATGAAGTATCAGGGGATGGACGTGGCTGAGAAGATGAGGTGTTGGACTTGGATTTTTGTCTCACCCGTCGTTCATTTCTTTTCACAGTCTCTGGGGTAGGGTTACTCTTGGGTGGTATTCCTCTTTTCTTTGTTTCTTTTACCTGCAACGAGTTATGCTATGTGTTATGAGTGTGAACAAGTGAAGTGAACTGTGAAATATGATACGGGTTACCTTCTCGACACTCGCATTTTTGCAAGTTGGTCTTGAATGTCCAGCTTGTCCACAATTGCTACAATGGATGACTTGTCCCTTCCTAGTATGCTTCTTATCAGAATTCCCAGGAGGTGGCTCGTCGGAAGCCTTGGTCCTCTTTTTTTTTTTGGTCTGCCCGGTAATGCTATATCCGGTGGTGGTAAAATGTGATTTTTTCCAGGTTCCGGCCATTTGTCCGGACTGCTCATGGGCTCTATAATGCCACTATACGCTGCAGTAAACGCCTCCTTTTTATACCAATCGTCGATGAATTCCATGGTATCTAGTCCGGATGCCCAAATACAAGACAACGCATGAGGGCAAGGAGTGCCACTTAGTTCAAACCCCCGACAAGTGCATTGTTTGGCCCTCAAGTCAACGACAAAGGTCTCGGCTCCAAGAAAAGTGACCTGAAATTTGGCATTACCTACAATATCCAAGATTATCACACTTTCAACAATACTAACTCAACTAAAAAAAACAAAATTAATCACACTTTCAACAATACTAACTCAACTAAAAAAAAAACAAAATTAATCACACTTTCAACAATACTAACTCAACTAAAAAAAAACAAAATTAATCACACTTTCAACAATACTAACTCAACTAAAAAATAACAAAATTAATCACACTTTCAACAATACTAACTAAACTACTAACCTGCTAATGCAGATTGACAATGTCTTGCCATATTCTCGTGTTTCTCAATGATCTCTAATACTCGCTTGCCAACTGGGTAATGCCATTTCTCAACTAAGTTTCTTTTCGTTGCAAATCGACACATCAACCAAAATCTGATCTTTTCGAGGATAGTCACTATCGGCTTGTCTCTTGCAGGCATAATAGCTGAGTTGAAGCTTTCACATAAATTGTTTAAAAGCATATCACATTTCAGGACATTTGCTCCACTCTTTCGGATCTTTCTTCAACTGCCACTCATAAGCCTTTACATCCTCTTCTTTGATAGCATTCATTTTGTGATCGAAATCTGGCTTTGTTGTTGCTCGTGCACAAGACCATAACATTTGTTTTAACAGCAGCCCACTATGCTCTTTCTTGAAGTTTGCATGCAAATGACGAACACATAACCTTATCTCAGCACCGGGAAACACGTCACCTAAAGTTTTCTCCAATCCTTTTTGTCGGTCACTCATCATTGTGAACCGACTTTCATTCTGAACTTCGAGATCCTCATGAAGAAGCTTCATAAACCATGTCCAGGTCTCTGTGTTTTCCTTCTCAACCACTGCAAATGCTACTGGATATTGAGAATTATTTGGATCAATCCCTATTGCAGCAAGTAACATACCTTTACAGTAGCCTTTCAAGAAACATCCATCGAAGCCTAACAACGGTCTGCAACCCTTGTTGAATCCATCTTTACATGCTTTGAAGCATATATACACTCTCTCGAACACCCTTTT
Source organism: Urtica dioica subsp. dioica (assembly GCF_054948205.1). Lineage (NCBI taxonomy): Eukaryota > Viridiplantae > Streptophyta > Magnoliopsida > Rosales > Urticaceae > Urtica > Urtica dioica. The sequence continues at coordinate 52,097,854 of NC_142757.1, read as the reverse complement.
CCCGTTATCGAGATAAGTCTTCAATAATGCAGTGGTACCTGCACATATACACACCACAATTAAACATAACATATTATATGTGACTTAAACATAACATATTATTATCCAACTTAATAATACCTGTGTTAGTTAGTGTTAATTGCTTGCAATAATCGTCTAAAATGGCGTATTGATCCTTCATCGATCCCTCTATTGCTTCTCTAGCTTTGTTTTTTGCCCTATAAAACTTGGTCTTCGAGACGTTGCTGAAATTCTGTGCGCACGCCATACTCTTGAAACTTGTGTAGTCCATACTCGGATTGAGACGAAAATGCTCCAAAAAATGCGACGCTAACCACCGACTTGTCACGAGCTTGTTATCGAACACAATACCACAGTCATGTTTGTCTACTAAGGTATTAATCCTAATGGTCTTGTTATCAGAATTCTTAACCTTGGCATATATCACCCATTGACAACCTTTTCCTCTACACTTTGCACGTAATCTATTTCGGTCGTTGAATACATACTTGAAGTCCCTATTGTTATGAATAAATACTTCTTTTAGAACCTTCCTCACATGATCCATTGATGGAAATTCCATACCTAGTTTGAAATTAAAGTCCTCTAACCTTGACCGTGGATTGTACTCTTTTTTGCTCTTCCGACTTGTTTCAGCTTCATCGTCGCTACAGAGACTATCCAACTCGCTCTCATTCCACGAACCGTCCGACTCTTCCTGGGCATCGTGGACGATGTTACAAACCTCGTTCACGGACGACCACCATTGATGAGGATGAGTTGTGTTTTGAAGGTCGACCTCGTGCTCACCATCGTCTTCATACTCTTCCTCGCCGAGTTCGAATTCCTCTTCGCCATCACTACAATCCTCTTCAGCCATCGTCGATTCCAGTTTAATTTTCAAATTTCTGATTTGGGGCTTTAGGGTTCTGTTTTGTTTTTTTTTTTTTCTGAAATGAATATACTGTAAAGTGTAAACTAATACCAAAATAACGTATACGAAAATAAATCACCAAAAACATGAAAATAAATAACGCAGTAACGGATTTTAATTCTAAAAGTAATCTAGACCGTCCATTCAGAACTGG